>NC_056729.1:774244621-774262121 GCF_019279795.1 Protopterus annectens
AAAAGCCACAGGAGACCAAGTTGTAGAGTGGAAATGAAGGAAGGTTTTGTGAGCTGGAGCAAAGTAAAGGAGAAGGAGTTTAAGGGTATAAAAGCCCCCCTAGGTAAGTGGGTCCATGGTTATTAAAAGAAAGATACACCACCAGGAGAGTTTTGTGCATAATTCAATATTTTTTCAAGAAGTCAAAGTAAAGAATACAAAACTGGCATAATATGGTGATGTTTAGAATAATTTGCTCAAAGTCAGGGAGACCTACAAGTAAAGAGTCACAATAATCTAAACATGAAGAAATTATCTTGCTAGAAGCTTCATTGTGCCTGACTGAGAGTGTTTCTTAATCTGGAATTACAGAGCTGACATAAGTATATGTTTTGCACTTTATCTAGCTGTTCAGTGTTTCTTTATGTTTTGCACTTTAGCTGTTCAGTGTTTCTTAACAGTATTGTACTGTTTTTATTTATGTGCTTAACAGTACTGCACTGTTTTTATTTATTTGCTTGACTGAATTATTTACTTTTCTGTGTCTGCATTTATATATCTGCTGACCTCTGGTTGAATTTTGTTTCCTGATCTTTGCTGATTTTTTTTTTTTATTTCTGTTCTATGGCATTTGGCACAGCATTTTATCTTGGACTAACTGGCTCCACATAGGGGGTCCATTACAACTTTTTGGGGGAAGCAGGGAGTTTGTGGTGAACTCATTCCAGGATGTAACCACTGGTCAAACAGCTTCAGTGTTATCTGATTGCCTCAAGGTGTGGCTTTGGAAGGGTCTTTTATCTTAGAACAGAAATGCACCCTTTAGCTGTGTCTGAAAAATCAAACCAGGAGTCCATCAGGTAAAAAGTTTAATATAGCAATAACGACGCCAGGGTAATGGTGGTTTTACCCACGCACTTATGTGTTTTGGTCCCGAGGCGAAGCCGAGGACCCAAAAGCCAACCGATGGTAAAAAAAACTACCATTACCCACCAGAAAGTGATTTATTGCTATTATACATTGTTATATTTAAGAAAAGTTACTTAATCTTAAATAAGTGGCATATAATATTGCTGCCTGCCCTTCCCGGCATGTGCAGCATCGGCGGGCTTCCGCTGCCTGCGCGGTACTGCGCGGGCAATCAAAACTATCAGAGTTGGGCGAGAAAAACAAGATCTCCGTTGCGCAATGATGTCTAAATATGTTATATGGTTTTAACATGGCGAGAGCAACAAAATAAACAGCGGACGACATGCTCGCTTTATTTAACTTAACTGTCGCTATGTTTAAACTCATTAAAACTCTCAAGAGACAGAAAACAACGGAGATCTTGCTTTTTTTACACTGCCTTTTATAAATGGGGGTTGGGTTTAGAGAATGTATTAAAATAAGCTTAATTAAAGCACTTAACGCTTCTTCGCTTTTATGTTACTTTAAATGTTAAAAGACAGTAATTAAATTAAGTTATACTAATGGAAAAAAAATGGATAAAGTGACCTTTTATGGATAGTAACGAATCCTGATTCCATTAGTATAACTATAATGGGCACGCCAGGCCAATCCAGCGTCAGAGCGCGTTTTAATAATCAACAATCCACAACAGTCAAGCGCTTTCATCCTGCATTACAGGACTTCATCAGAACTGTTTAATTAAAATCACATGACAATTAAATAATAAATTTCAACCAATTAGATCTAAAAAACACTTTTTTTAAAAAAAAATTAAAAGCCATATACTAAGTTAGTGTCCATAATTATAATACCAAAGCATGATATTTTAAAACAGGCATAACAGAACAGGCATCATTTATGCCTGGTGTCACAGTGGCGTTAGTTCTTATTTGCCAGCTAAGTTCAGCTTGATCTAGTTTATTTTTCAAAACCCTCCCCTGGGATCTCTTTCGACTATTTCTAAGATACCAAAAAGAAACTTATCACATGTTGGGCTCTTCTTAAGCTGTCTAAATAGGGTATTATTATCATCTTCCCGTTTTATTGCATAAAAATGTTTATATATCCGCTTTTGGAATGTCCTCTCAGTCTTGCCAATATAATAATATTGGCATTCTTGGCAGACTGCTATATATATATATATATATATATATATATATATATATATATATATATATATATATAGATAGATATATACTACACCACTAGACCCACAAAAACCTGCTGCCAGGGTCTTTTATCTTGCTGGTATAAAAATGCTACCTTTGTGTGAATTTCTGCTTATCTTGCTAGAAGCTCCATTGTGTCTGACTGAAAATGTTTCTTAAACAATCTGGAATTACAGAGCTGACATAAGTATATTTTTTGCACTTTATCTAACAGTTCAGTGTTTCTTAACAGTAATGTACTGTTTTTATTTATTTGCTTAACAGTACTGCACTGTTTTTATTTGCTTGACTGAATTATTTACTTTTCTGTGTCTGCATTTATATATTCGCTAACCTCTGGCTGAATTTAGTTTTTCTCATACCCTCCCACGGAACTGCTGTTGTATTCTTAAAGTTGGTGGCTTTTGTAGCTACCCACCCCTACTGTAAATTTGATCTGGGACACTCCTCCCAGTTCCATCTCATTAGCTCATTCTACCTAATACAGAGACCATTTGAGAAGGCCAAATCCCTGAGTTCCTTAACCTTGAATTATCTTCTGTTCCTTCTCTCTCCCTTTCCACTTTACTAACAAAAAAAAAAAACTTTTATTCAGCTGCTTTTACTGTATGTGTGTTTCCTCCTCCTACGCTGTTGCTTCATCTTGCTTTTTCTGCTACTTGCTGCTTGTTCTCCAAAGTGTTCAATTACATCTTTTCTGTTGCATTTATTACTGCTTGTTTATAGCCTGTTTAAACTGTGTTATTCTAAACCTCTTAGTTTTGGTTTAAGCACTTGGGCTTTGGGCCTACCCCTTAGCTCTCCCTGGCCTTTCTCCCTCAGATTCTGACAACTATAGATGGACAATTTCCTACAGTTTCTCCTGCCTGTCTGGTTGATATGGACATCATGTGAGAGTGTAGCAATTGCCTCATGTACACAGACAACCATCTACTACTACCACGTAGGAACACAATTTGCAATTATACTAGTAACCTAGATTCTATGCTCTCTCCCTCACAGCCCAGTATATCTGGCACTGAGAAGATTGTCAACACAAGCACTACACCTCAAACACCACCCACACCTACACAACACATACCCACATATGCGGAGGTCCTCAATAAAAATATACCCAAACAAAGGAGACCTCCGATGCAAAAGCACATGCAATCTCCACAGCCCTCCACACCACATACCACGCATAGTCCATACACCTGTGTCTCACAGTCACTAAGGGTTAACCATAAACCCAACATCTTAGTCATAGGAGACTCCATTGTGAGACACATAGATGTGCCTCTCACCAGGCTGGATAAGAAGAAAGTCGTGGTTAGTTGTTTGCCAGGGGCCAGAATCCACCATATCACATACACAGTCAAATCTCTCAACAACAGGTACTGTTATGACTCTATAATAGTCCATGTTGGCATGAATGACTTCAGATGTGCTTCCCTGGGCTATATGTAGAGAGACAAGATTGAACTCACTGAATATGTGTCCCAAGTAGGTATGTCCCTAGCCTTAAGCAGCATTCTACCATCATCCAGAATGGTGTCTCAATGCAAACAGAAAATGATTGACTTTAACAACTGGCTTAGTTTCTGGTGTCATTCCAGGGAAATCCAGTACCTTACAGCCTGGGAAGATATTATTGACAGACCACGATGCTTTGCCAGAGATGGCCTGCATCTATCTCACTTGAGCTTCAGGTTTCTGGCAAAGGTTCTTGCCTCCCCCATAGTGCTTTTTTTAGAAAAAGTGATGAGGTTAAAACTACCAACATAAAAATTTCAACAAAACGCATATTAAAGGTCATGCTGCTAAGCGCTAGAAGTCTTAACATGAAACTGCACTCATTGCAAGCATTCTTAACCCTGGAAAATGCTGACATCTGCGCAGTCACAGAAACTCGGTTCAAAGCTGCAGAGAGCACCCCAGCCTTACCTGTTTACTCATCCTATCAAACATTCAGACCTCAAACTGTGGGCAGTAAAGCCAAAGGAGGTGGAGTTGCAATATATATTAAAGACATACACACCTCCAGGCTAGTCAAACAGTATGATGCACAGGAGACACTCCAGGTGCAGTTAACCACTGATAAGACCCCTATACAAATCATAGCTAGCTACCAGCCCCCAAATCTGACTCAACATGCCCAATCCACCTATTTGGACCTGTTCGAATCTATCAAGATTTAACCCTTTACCCTGATCCTGGGTGACATTAACTACCCAAAAATAGATTGGAGGAACTACTCATGCCAGAGCACAAATGTCCAGAGATTCCTTGATTTTGTCAATGCAAATGCCTTGGAACAGCTAGTCAATACCCCCACAAGAGGTGATAATATCTTTGACTTGGTATTAACCAACATGAGTAACCACTGCAGCATCCCTGCAGTATCATCCTCTCTGGTAAGATCCGACCATAAAGCGGTCACTTTCGAAGTTACCATCTTCCCTGACCCCCTTCTAGCTACGGTCAAACAAATAAAACTTTTCCAAAGCTGATTACAGCCTTCTGAGGGATGGTATAAACAGCTTCACAGCCCCCTCCCCCTCTCTAGGAACTGGCACCAGTATCCAAAACTACACCAAAGCACTATACGAGCATTTATATAGATGCATGGCATAAGAAATACCCGACAAGACTAAATCATCCTCTGCAAAGAAGAGTAAACCTATCTGGTGGACATCTACAATAAATAAACTCTATAAATGAATGAAAAAATTGCTGTCCAGGACCAAGAAGGAGCAGGTGCCCATCTGGAAGCAATCTCTCCTTAGCCTGAACAAGCAAATAAGAGCACTAGTGAAATCCTCCAAAGCAAACTTCAAGTCCAAATTGGCCACATGTATTAGAGACAGTCATAAGGCCTTCTTCACATATGTCCACAATCTCAATGGAAGCACCCAGATCTGTTCACAACTGGTGGTCAAGAACACCGCATATACAAATCCTGCAGACATAGCAGACTTGCTGGCTGACAGATTCAGTGAAAAATTTACCTGTCTGCCCCCTCCATCAGTAAATCAGGACATCCCCAGTACCTGCCCCTTCCCCTTATATCTAGGGAACAGATTGTCACTGCTCTCTCAAAGGTAAAAAAAAAAATAGGCTCCATGGGACCCAATAACATCCCAGACTCCATCTAACATGAAGTTAGACAGGAACTTGCAGCAGCATTAGGCGCCCTATTTAACCAAAGCCTGAGTACCAGCTGAGTGGAGGACAGCCACTGTCATCCCCTTGCACAAAGGTGGAATGTCCGTTGATCCAGGAAATTATATACCTATTAGCTGTACTAGCCTGATCTGCAAAGCCATGGAATGGATTATCATGGACCTCATTAACAAGGACATTGGCAACCTCCAAACACTTGATTCCACACAGTTTGGCTTCATCAAGGGGAGGTCATGTCTGTTAAATTTGGTCAACGTCTTTGGGACAGTCATCAAAGCCATGGACGAGAGGAAGATGGTGCACACCACCTACCTTGACCAGGCCAAAGTCGTAGACACTATTCCCCACTCTAGCATAACAGATAAACTAGGCATCAATCCATATGGAATCACTGATAAAACCCACCTAGTCAAAACAGGGGAAGCCACCAAAAGCAGTAGACCTGTAACGAGTGTCAAACCCCAGGGTTCAGTCTTGGGGCCTCTATTATTTGGGATATACATTTCTGAGGTGCAGGCCAAAACCATTGTGCTATGGCTGACTAAGTTTGCAGATGATGGCAAGCTGAGCGCTGTCATCAGTTCCTCTAGTGATGTGGACATCCTCCAAGAGGGTCTCACCCAGACTGGTGCCAGAAACGTGGCCTCAAAGCTGAATACCAAAAAATGCATCATCATCTCCTTTGGGAAGAGTGACCTCCCTACAAATTATCATATTAATAACAATGTCCTAAGCACACAATCAGTCTTGAGGGATTTGGGCACCCAGGTTGATAGCAACTTGACTTTTGATCACCATGTTGCTTCCATTGTACGGAAAGCTTTCTACATGGCCCACCAAATAAGTAAGGGTATCTCAGCCAAGGACAAGGAAGTCATAACATCCCTGTATTCTTCCCTTATAAGCCCCATTATTGAGTACAATGCCCCTTTTGGCATGTACTTTGCAAAGCACATGCAGCAGCTGGAGAGACCACAAAGGCTCCTCACCAGGAGAATTCAGGGCCTCAAAAATCGACCAAACACAGATAGGTAAAGTCCCTAGCCCTCTACTTAGTTTCATACAAACTCCTCAGAGATGACCTCTGTCTGACATACAAGGTGATCTTGGTCCCCACCTTGATGGGACTGCTGCATATCCCCAAGTCAAGCTCCACTTGAGTAACCCACACGAGTGGCCTCAACTTGGTCTGTGACATCAACAGGACTTGTTGGCAGGACAGATTTGTGTCCCAGAGACTCCTCCATCTGTCAGAAAGACTCCCTCTCCATGTCAAGCAGAGTACCTCTTTGCCCCTTTTTAAGAGCAACCTGGATAACTGGATGGGAAACAGAAAATACACCCCTGGGATGCTACCTGTGTCCCTACTGGACAAGGGCATTGGGTGCTGACTTGTCTAAACATGGGCTAAACTCCTGACTAGGCTTATAAGGGCCTCAAGGCCAATAGCCTAGTAACTTCCTATGATCCTATGATCCTATAAATGAAAGTATGAACCACAGTAGGGAGGTCATTGGGAGGAATAAGGTGCCTGATCAAGGAGATTTTTCACAGATAGAAACATGATGACATGACAACCAGATCTGAGGCTTTTCATCAATAGGAAAGAAAAAAAACTTATATTTAAATACTGCTTAAATATTTTGTTTCATTTACATTAACATTTTTTTGGTTCTTTCCTGCTTTTTTCCATGTTTTAGACAAAAATGTTATCTGTTTAAATTTTTTTAGTTTTTTAGGGACCTTAGTCTTGTAGATTCATTTCCAGCTGTGTGAAGATTGTTTATTACTGTAACATTTTTGCATAATTTATACATTATACTGCACTTCTATCTCCATAATAGGATTACTTGTAAAAGATGGCTGTTTGTATTTTGAACTCTGTTTTGTGCCTTAGTCCTGTAGTCTCATTCACAGTTGTGGCAGAATTGTGAACCACTGCCAGACATGAGCCTCATATAGTCACTTATTACTACATTTTTCCATAAACAGTGTTATTGATAAAGTTCTGCATAGTGGTGCCTTAGTGTATGGGATTGCAGTAGTGGCAGTGCTGTGAATGTTGCTCCATTTTGTGTGCTTCAGTGTTTTTATTTATTATTATTTATTTATTTTACATTTGTTGACCGGGCTAGTCTAGCTGGATACATTTCCATTTTCAGTAGAGGCCCGGGGAGAAAAGCTCCACATAAAATTGAACACAAAATGTTACAATAGACAAGCAAATGGACAAAATCATCATAGATGAATAGACAAATAAAAAATATAGTAGCAATAACAGATATATACAAAGAGAGGATCATATTTATAAAAATAACATTAAGAAGTTGAAATAACATCAAGAACAAGGCACAAAACAGAGAGCAAAATTGATTAATAATGTTATAAAGAACTAATCTTAGTAACAGAAGGAGAAAGAGAAGCAATAAAATAGGAGAGGAGGAAGGGCTAATAATATAGAAAAAGAAGAAAGTAGTGACAGATTAGCTTAGAGGTAAGATGAAACAGAATACTCTAAAAGGAGGTAGACTGAAGCAGAATACAGTAAGAGAGAGGAAAGTAAAGCAGTAGGAAAGTGCAGTAGTGAAAGTGCAGTAGGAAAGTAGTGACAGATAAGCTTAGAGGTAAGATGAAACAGAATACTCTAAAAGGAGGTAGACTGAAGCAGAATACAGTAAGAGAGAGGGAAAAGTAAAGCAGTAGGAAAGTGCAGAGTAGTAGGAAAGCAGAGGAGGTGAAGGATTAGTCAGGTTTTGAACAGGAACAGAGCCAGTGGCTTTGGAAGTAATCTTTGATTTTGTGTTTAAAGAGAGGCAGAGATGTAGTAAGTGTTATGTCGCTAGGAAGCAGATTCCAGTTCCTTCCTACAGTATTATTAAAGAGAGTCACCAGCGGAATTATAAGTCTTTGTTATGGTAGCCATAAGTTTACTGGATGAGAGTTTAGGTTGTTATAAGGGATTAAAAGTTTAGAAAGAATTGGGGTTTTGTTTGGTTGGTATAAGATTTTATGGGCAATAGTGAGTTGAGGGATTAACAGAAGGTTTTGTAGTTGCCAGCCTAGAAGTTTCAGGTTAATACAGTGATGAGTTCTAAAGGTTACTAGTGGCAAAGCGGCAATGTTGTTGTAGCAAGTAGCCAGTTTGTTAAGGTTGGATTTCTTAAGGTTAGTATAAATTGGTGAGGCATAAAGAAGAGTAGACAAAAGATGAGAGTGTGCAATCTTGGCTCTGGATGATGATGTTAGGAAAGGTTTAATTCTATATAGGCTTCCTATTTTTCTATTGACTGTTTTAATGGTGTTGTTGATATGCTGGTCAAAGGAGAGGTTGTTATCAATTGTTATTCCTAGTAATTTTGTAGTTGGATCAGGAGCAATGAGAGTGGCATTATTTGAGGAGATGGTGAAGTTCAAGGGGGTGGACCTAGTGCAAGGAGAGAAAAGGAGAAGTTTAGTTTTGGCATTGAGGAGGAGGTTTGGTGAACCAAGTTTCTACAGTGTTGAAGACATTTTGAGTAATAGAAGAAAGTTCATTAGGAGATGAAGCAGAGCAGATAAGGGTGGAGTCATCTGCATATTGAATGCAGGTAGATTGAGGAATTGCTAAGTGAAGATCATTGATGAACAGGGAGAAGAGAAGAGGTCCTAGAATGGAGCCCTGAGGTACACCGATGGAAACGGTGTAAGTGAGGAAATTTGGTTTTCCCAACGAACTGCTTGCTGTCTATTGCCAAGGTAGGATGTAAACCAGTTAATGGCAAGATTATCAAAGGAGAGGATGTAAGAGTGTTAATTAAAATGGAGTGGTTGACCATATCAAAGCTTTAGAGGTCAATGAAGAGAGCAGAAGAGAGAAGGTTGTCGTTGCGGTTCCTGTTGATAGTATCTACAAATGATAGGAGAGCAGTGGTAGTACTGTGATGTGGTCTGAAACCATGTTGACAGTTTGCTATTATGTTGTTTTGATAGAGATGCTGTAAAAGTTGTTGGTGAATACATTTTTCCATTATTTTTGCTAAGGGAGAAAGGAGGGCAATTGGTCTATAGTTTGAGTACTCAATGGAGTTTCCACCTTTATGTAAAGGGATAATATGGGATATTTTCCAGATGTCTGGGATGGTTCCCTCTTGGATTGTCCTGTTTATAAGTATAGATACTGGATATGCAATTTCTTTGGCAGCTTTTTGGAGAAAAAGTGAGGGGAGCTTGTCAGCAGAAGGGGTACATGGCTTAATATTCCAGTTTTGCTTATCATTTACCTGCTTAAAGCTGCACTTCAGTTAACTGTTTTAGAATGCTTTACTTGTTGATTTTGCCTTTATATAATTTTAAAGGTCCCCAATACTTGAAATTGCCATGTCCAGGTATTTTGTTTATGTTGCATTGCTGTATTATACTCTCAAGCAATCTTTTGTGGTATTTTTACATAAAAAAAATGGTATATTCCATCCAGTGGCAGTAGGTGGTGGCCTCGTTCTATCTGATTAAGAAAGCTGTAAATGTAGTCATTTTGTTAGCCAGAGGGCTTAACAGGTAGTTTCCTGTGTTTTCAGTGCCTGCATACATTTGGCAAATGTGAGTACCCACTGCTCATCATGCAGCTGAAGTTAGTAGTGCCATGTATATATGCAGACAATTAAAAACCAAATGTTCCCTGTAAAACCACCTCTAAGATTGTACCAGTGACTTAGTGACTGTAAAGAATTACTTTGTTTGTTGAGTAGCACAGATCAGCTCATTTGTGTGTTGATGAGCACTGCACCTTGAATTTAGTATTTTATAGACTAATCTAGTCTCTAGCCCCAAAAGCACCCTTAGTCAACCCACTATTAATCCCTCATGCACCACACCCTAGTAGCTCACCCAATAATGGACCTGGCATCATAGACATGGACTTTCCTAATTTCCCAGCAGCTGGTTTGGTGGATATGGCAATATTGATACAATGTAATAATTGTGTAGTGTTCACTGACAACCATTTAATAATTCTTAAAGAAACAAATACAGCATGTGAGAGATGTATACACAATGCCTCTGGGGGCAAATCTCTCATATACAAACACTCATAATAACAACCTGGTTGCCAGAGACAAACACAATACACGCACCATACATAGCATGCATTCCAGGGATAGACCTACTTATCCTGAGGCACTTAAATGCATTTTTTTCAAATTCCAAATACTTCTCAGACATTCCATTTGCAAATACTATCCTTAAACAGTGATGACACTTAACACTGCCCATACAGCCACACCCAATGGGGCCTCAGCTACCAAGCCATAAGACAAGCCAATACACTACCCAGGACTCTAATCATAGTGGACTCTATTGTACAATATATTGATGCCCCATTCGCCAGGCTGAACAAGGAGAAAAGAACAGTCAGTTGCCTATCAATGGCCAAGATCTGCCATGTTACACATGCACTCAAGTTATTGCACCACAAATACCAGAATGATTCAGTCACATTATGCATAGGTATAAATTACCTCAGACATACTTCCCTAGTCTATTTAAAGTAATGACTGGTGCCAAAATCATGGTCTCAAGTTAAAAGAAAAAAAGTATCATCATACCATTGGCAAAAACATGGCCCCTACTGATTATCACATCAATGGCAACCCCCTAAGCACACAACCTGTGATGAGAGACCTGGGTACTCAGGTTGACAACAATCTCACATTCAACCATCATGTAGAGGCAGTGGTCAGAAAAGCCTTTTACTTGGTTCATTTCATAAGTAAAGGGATTGCTTCCAGAAAAAAGGAGGTTATTACCTCTCTATACTACCCCCTCATTACACCAATAATTGAGTATAATGCCCCATTTGATATGTACCTCTCTAAACATCTGCACCGACTGGAAAGGCCACAGAAATACCTCACAAATAGAATTCATGGCCTCCAACACCTGTCTTATGTGGACAGGTTCAAATCACTATCACTCTACTCGGTATTGTACAGATTGCTCAGAGGATATTCTATGTCTCACCTAAAATCAGTATTGGACTCTGCTCTAGTAGAGGTGCTCCATATCCATAAGTTTAACTCCTCGAGTATTACCCGCTTGAAAGGCCTGAATCTAATATGCGACATCAACAAAACCTGCTGGAGAGACAGGTTTGTCTTCCAGAGGCTGCCTCATCTCTGGAATAGACTTCCCATACACGTCAAGCAGAGTACCTCGTTGACCCTCTTCAAGTGCAATCTTGCTGAGTGGATGGGAAACCACAAATTTGTTCCAGGGGTTCTACCTGTGTCCCTCACTGACAGAGGCAACAGGTGCTGACTGAGGTTTCTTTTTGGGGACAAACTCTTGGCTAGGCTTGTAAGGGCCCCAGGGCCATTATAGTTTCATAGTTTCATAGTAGTGTACTAGGCTATCTGCCCGGGGGCATTTATAAGCCTAGCCAACAGTGATGTGGCTTTACGCCACCCCATACTATATAGTTGCGCCTCTCTAGTAGTGACACATGTGGGACCCCATTATTTAGTAAACTATACCTCTGTCTAGTAGGCCAAGTGAGGAACTAAAAACTACAATTAGGCCTAGTAATAAGTCAAACAATGTGCTATGTATTTCATTGGACATAGAGGGTGACCTATAGATTGCTAGGATCTGGTATGGGTCTTTGCCTACGGTAATCTGGATGTGAAAGAACTCCAGTGTGTGTCATCCTTTTTAACCAACCTAGAGATATGTTTGTTATTGATAGAAACCTCCTATGATTCTATGATAAAGAGAGACATTATGGAGTTCATGGACTATGTGTCACAGACTGGTATGTGTCTAGCATTGATCAGCATTCCACCTTCTCCAAGGATGATGCCATAATATGAAAAGAAGATGACTGACTTTAATCATTGGCTTAATATTTGGTGTCATTCTAGATGTATACAAAATTTGGCAGTGTGGAAGGACATAGTTAACAAACCACATTGCTTTGCCAAGGATGGATTGCACTTGTCCCCCTATAGACTTTTGAATATTAGCTAAAACGTTGTCTTCTCCATAGAGACTTTTCAGGCAATGCCAAACTAACAAACTTTCCAACACAGCAAAATATAGCCAATGAAATCTAAAGGTGTTACTGCTCAATGCCAGGAATCTACATATAATGCTCCACTCCATCCAAGCTCTCCTCACCTTGAAGAATGCAGACATCAGAACAGTTATCGGGACAAGGTTTAAAGCTGCAGAGAGTACTCCAGCAGTGCAAGGCTTCAGTGCCTCCCACACATTTAGACCAGCAACTGCACAGTCAGGGATTAAAGGTGGAGGTGTCTCAATCTACATCAATAACAAACATATCTCTAGGTTGGTTAAAAAGGATGACACACACTGGAGTTCTTTCACATCCAGATTACCGTAGGCAAAGACCCATACCAGATCCTAGCAATCTATAGGTCACCCTCTATGTCCAATGAAATACATAGCACATTGTTTGACTTATTACTAGGCCTAATTGTAGTTTTTAGTTCCTCACTAATATTCCTGATGTGCTCTTTAATATGAGGAAGTTTAGATCTGTTGCATGATTTAAGAAGTGTTTTTTCCTCGTGTTATAGAATTTATTTAAGTTGTTGGATCACCAGGGTTGTTTGTTCTTAAACTTCTCATTATTTTAGCTCTAGTAAGCATGGCCAAATCGAGGCACTTATTGATGTGGGAATACAACTCTTTTGTATAAGAAGCAGCAGTATTTCTGTCAAGTCTGGTGGTGTTACAAGTACATTTGGATAACTCATGATGGATTTTGAAGAGGTTTGGACATTTGAAGTCCCTGAATTCAGAATTGTTGATTGCAGCAGTTTTAGAGAGTTTAAAAGTGAAGGTTACAATTTTATTTACAGACTTAACCAGGGCTGGAAAAACTAGAGGAGGTGATACATGTGGTGGACACATTAGTTAGGACCAGGTAACGTTGATTATATCCTTTAGCTAGCTTGTTCACTCTGTTGCACAGAATTTTTAATTTCTAAGTCTATGAATGTCTAGAAATACTCACCTTTGGAGGTATAGGTGTTCCAATTTATTGGGGGTAGTTGGAATTTCCCATTATAAAGGCATTTTTGATAATAGATTTCAAGGACACTTAGGATTCATACATGGTTACCAGCAGCCATGGACGGTATCCTATAGCAGGCTATAATTTGATAGGTAGCCTACTTTATGTTAAGCTGCAGATAAAAGAATTCAGTTTGTGGGTCTCTGGAAATCTGTCTAAAGATGATGTGAATCATGAGAAATATGGAAATCCTCTGCAGTTTGCATCAGAACTCAATATATGGTTGACATAAAACCCAGCTATGGAGGAAATGCAGGCTTTACATCAAAGCCAAGTATTATTAACTACAGAAATGTGCATGTATTCAAGTTGCAAGGGAGCCTCAAGATCAGGGAATTTGTTGTTATGACTTCTGGCATTTAAAAGAGCCACCTTGAAATGGTCCATTTTAGGGCTGGATATGGCTACATTGATATCTGCTGTGATGGGATGTGCTTTTACAAGACTCTCCTTAACAAAAGCACTAAGGAAGCAGCAAGGGATTTAGCTGATATACAGGAGCCATGGAGCAAAGGGTCCATGCCATCCTTGGGGAAGCAAGCTGGACTGTCTATTTAATCTGGGCAAAAGATAGATTCCACTCAGAACCAGTGTCTTGCCAGCACTGGACACATGCATGGTGAGATCCAGCACAATGCTCTAAAAGTCCCTCAAATTTATGAATCTCAAGTCATTCACACCCACAAGGACTATCAAAAGGTCATAGTCATATTTGTCTGGTGAGTGGAACTTCAGATCCCTTGTGATGTCACAAATCCTGGCACTAGAACAATTAACTATAACCCTGTCTTTATCCTATCTTGTCTGTGTGGAGTAAGTGTGCCTAATGATTTAGACACTAAGTACTAAGACATTACTGTTTTTTCTCATGGAATTTGAGGTATTAGATGGTTTGCAATCCACATCCTTGTGACCCTCAATTATGCATGAGTATGGAGCTGATATGGTGATGAAAATCTACTGAGACATAAATGTCTTATTCCTAGGAGGCTTCAGTAGTGCCTTTTTTAACAGCCACAGCATAAGTCAGTGTAGTGGTACTATGATGAGTTGTAGTGTAGGATGCTCGTAGGCCATCTTTTTGGATAAGAGTGATGCCTCCAGAATGCATAGACATTTACACTTCTCACAGAGTGAATTATTCATGTCAAGTAACAGTTTGTTATTTGTGAGTATATGGTAGTTTCTACACTGCCTGAGAGTACCATGTGTTATGAGGCTGGCAACAGAATGGATGCAAGCATGTTTACATAGTGCCTTTTTTAGGCAAGGCTCAAAAGTCAGACCCACCTCTGTAAACAGCACAATTAACAAAAAACTGAGGGTTATGCTACTCAGCACCAGGAGTTTAAATCTCAAAATGCACGCGCTTGGAGCACTCCTCAGTATGGAGATAATCGACATCTGTGCAGTAACTGAAACCTGTTCAAGGCTCCAGAGAGCACCCCAGCACTACTGGGCTACAACTCATACCACATGTTTCGGCCAAAGAACACGGACCGAAACACAAAAGGAGGGGGTGTATCCATATTCATCAAGGATACCTACACCTCCAGGTTAGTGGTGCAGCATGATATCTCTGAGATCATCCATGCGCAACTAACATTGGGCAAATCTGCATTGCAAATTGCGGCCTGCTACAGATCACCCTCCATGACCCAGGACCACCACTCCACCTTTCTGGAGGCACTGGAAAACATGAAGGTCCTACCGAACACCCTGATATTGGGCGATTTCAATTACCCTACCATTCACTGGGAAAACTACTCGAGTACAAATTCCCAGGCCCAGTGCTTCCTGGAAATCATCAACTCAAATGCCCTGGATAAGCTGGTAAACTCCCCTACCAGAGATGAAAACATATTGGACCTGGTCATCACCAACATGGGCGACAGGTGTTCCACACCAGAGGTCAACCCGTCACTGGTTAGATCAGACCATAAACTAATCACTCTGGATGTCCACACCCCACCACCACCCCAACTAAGGAAACCACAGTAAAAAACTTTTCTAAAGCAAACTTCATCTTACTTAAGACAGAGGTGGTAAGTTTCACAGCCCCCACGCTAAAGGATAACGCTGCCCAAGATGCAGAAACCTTTATAAATGCACTCTATGAGTACCTACAAGGATGCATGGATCATGCCATCCCTAGCAAAACCAAGATTCCCTCCTCTAAGAGAAGGAAACCAGTTTGGTGGACCCCTGCAATAAATAGTCTATACAACAGAAGGAGGAAACTAGTTCAGAAAAAAAGCACATCTCAAGAAGGAAAGACATACGTGATCAGTATCAGTAAGAAACTAAGGGCCCTCATGAAATCACCCAAGGCTAACTTCGAAAGAAAAATAGCCAAGGATTCAAAAGATAGCCACAAAGCCTTCTTTAGTTATGTTAAGAATCTAAGTGGCAACTCGCAGATATGCACTGAACTAGTGCAAAATAGCACAAAATATACTGAACCTACTGATATTGCCAACATCCTGGCAGATAGATTCAGTGCAAACTTCACCCTCCTCTCACCTCCAAAAGGGCCCACAACAATACTGGAAAAGTGTAGTGTCCCAAAAATCACAGATGCACAGATGAAAACAGCCCTTTCAGAAGCCAAAAACACAGCGTCAATGGGACCAGATGGTGTCCCAGGCTGCGTCTTGCATGAACTACAGAAAGAACTAACTCCCCACCTAAACACGCTGTTCAACCTCAGCCTGTCCACAGGCTACATGCCCATAGAATGGTGCACAGCAACAGTTATTCCTCTCCACAAAGGAGGGCCACAACTGACCCTGGTAACTATTGCCCCATAAGCCTGACTAGCCTGGTCTGCAAGGCTATGGAGCGCATCATCATGGAACTCATTAAAAAAGACATTGGGAACCTCCAAACACTTGACCCGACCCAGTTCGGCTTTGTTAAGGGTAGATCATGCCTACTAAACCTGGATGACTTCTTTGAGACAGTCACCAAGGCCATAGATGAGGGAAAGGTGGTTCATACAGCCTACCTTGACCTCGCCAAGGCTTTCGACACCATTCCCCACTCGAGTGTTACAGAAGAACTCACCAGCCTGAACATAAACCCCTACATCATGAGATGGGTTGCCAACTGGCTTACAGACAGAACTCACATGGTAAGAATAGCGGGCTCAAGGTCCGACTCTAAACCAGTCACAAGTGGTGTCCTGCAAGGCTTGGTCCTGGGACCCCTACTGTTTGGCATATACTTCTCAGAAGAACAGGCAAACACAGGAGGACTATGGCTAACCAAGTTCGCTGATGACTGCAAACTGGGAGCCATAAATGACTATCTGGCTGACAGTGACATCCTCCAAAAGGGCCTTACTGAGATGGACACCTGGTGTCAAAGTCATGGCCTCAAGCTAAATGCCAAAAAATGCATAGTCATCCAATTTGGGAAAAACAAAACACCCACAAATTACCACATAGGTGGCAGTCCCCTTACTACAGAAGAGGTAATAAGAGATCTGGGGACCCAGGTAGATAGTAATCTCTCCTTTGACAATCATATTGCCAACGTAGTTAGGAAATCCTTCTATATGGTCCATCTAAGTACTAAAGGGTTCACATCTAGAAATAAAGAGGTTATAGTGCCCCTCTACTTGTCACTCATTAGACTCATCATAGAGTACAATGCCCCATTTTGGATGTACCTCACAAAACACTTCCAACAGCTGGAAAGACCACAAAAGTACCTCACCAAGAGGATTACTGGCCTCAAACATATGTCCTATACAGCCCGACTGAAAAAACTCCAGGTGTACTCAGTGGCATATCGCTTACTCAGAGGTGATCTGTGCCTGACTTACAAAGCCATGTCCAACTCAAAAATGATGGACATGCTCCACCTAAAGAAATCCAAGTCACTGCAAGCCACACGTTCTAGTGAGCTAAACCTCATCACAACAATAAACAGAACATGCTGGAGAGATAGATTCCTGTCACAGAGACTCCCCATGCTTTGGAACAAAATTCCAAATTACATCAGGCAGAGCCCCTCACTAACACTCTTCAAGAGAAACCTTGACGAGTGGATGGGTAACAGAAAATACACCCCTGGGATCACTTCATTGGCTCTGCTTGACAGAGGATCAGTTAATTAATTAATGGGGCGGCGAAAACCGACACACTCTGGCTAGGCTTAT
>NC_056729.1:774617121-774694621 GCF_019279795.1 Protopterus annectens
CAAATGTCTGTCTTATAGTGCAATTTGGAAGTGTCCTGTACTGTAACAGAAAAGGTGAAATTTTATCTTCAGTTTCTAATGTGTCATTTGGTTATTTCTTCATATTTGCCTGGAATGATTGTATGAATCCTTCAGCTAACCCATTTTTTGC
Source organism: Protopterus annectens (assembly GCF_019279795.1). NCBI lineage: Eukaryota > Metazoa > Chordata > Ceratodontiformes > Protopteridae > Protopterus > Protopterus annectens. The sequence goes on from NC_056729.1 coordinate 774,617,273, forward strand.
AAGGTGCCCTGGCACTGATACACTAATGGAATGGATAATTCCATTTTGTTTAAAAAGGGAAAAAAATCTTCAGGCATAAATTGGGTTCTGTTGTCAATGAAAATATATTAATGTAAACTATAAGCAGCAAACTATTTTTAGATAACTAATGGTAGCTTGAGACATGTCTTTAGGTACATGAAATATTTCAAGCCATTTTCAATGTATAAACACCATTACCATTATAAAGGGTGCTACAAATTCAGGCTGGAGTGTTTTCCAGCATCCACATAGAAATTTCCATGCATGTTATGGTGGCTTTCTTGGCAACTTGTGTTCTATCTGACATGACATACCTGGTCTGCATACAGCCTCAAGTTTCTTCATCTAGCTTTGACCACCAGACTTCTTTTCTAGCTTGTACTTTCATTTTAACAAGACCAAGGTGACATGTATGGAGTATGACCAGTACAACTTTTCTCAATTTATTGGAAACTGTAGCTGAAGTGACCTATACACTAGATGTTTTTTTGTTTGTTTTACTAAGAGCTCAAGCCTTCTTTCTAAAATAAAAAAGTCTAACTGCAATTAGCATTTGTCATTGGGTAATGTTCCCAGCGGTTTACCTTCATATTGTCGATCACATATGATCGACCAGCCACATCATCGAACCGTTTCCGCAAAACCAGAACTGCAAAACCTTTCAAATGTCGAATAAAAGTCGAATTCCAACATTTCCGACTGCACCACACCTCCACACCAGCGCTACCGTGGGTCAAAAAGGGAGCGAGATTTTTCCTTTCGGAAATGTGGTGTTCGACATTTTGGACAGTCGCACTTCGGTATTCGCAGAAGCGGGGTTGACTATAATGTGATCGGCATTATGAAGGTAATCTATTCCCACCATTTTATCATGAAAAAGCAGTCGTGACAGATCCGTGTCAGTTATTTTTACCCATACCATCAAATCTGTTTTAACAGCAGAATACCGAAAACAGTCAAAACAATCGCATATTTTGTGTCTCCTTCTATTACATCGTCTGAAATTATTCATAATGCCACTCTATAGGATCTATCAGCAGTATTACAATTTGTGAAAAATTTATACTCTGCAAACCATGAGTTGATATTATTGCACTTCTCAAAATTCCTGCTCCTGCACTGGTAGACAAACTGCTGCACTGCATCTATCAAACAATGTTAATTAACTTTATGGTCGGTAACTATCTTGAAATTTCTATACTAATGGTATTAAATAACTTTTCTTTACTGCAAAAATTCTAATTAGTGCTTTATCCTTGATTTTAGAGTACTTTTATTTTTCTCACTGGGAGAAAGAGCCCTTAAAGCATAAGCACCTGACTGTTCAACCCTAAAGCCATGATATATTGAATCAGGGTATCTATGCTCATATGCTGAGACATTACAGGTTAATTTGGCTGGTAACTCTTGATCAGGGCATATCAACATATTATTACAGCTCAGAATTTTTTTAAGTCTGCTAAAACAATTATTTTAATTTCCATTGCCATGACATGTTATCTTTCAGCAACCTGTACAGTTTGTACTTTAATTAGGCATAAACTTTTATGTCAATTCTAAGGTATAACAAGGATGAAGCCCTGACTATAAAGTAGATTATTTAGATTAGTTTAGTTGTCCATGTGTTGAAAGGTTTATGCCTGCTCAATTCCTCTCTCAGAGGAAAGTGTGGGAGTATGTTGAGGCATGTCTGATGTCATAATTCCTGAAGGAGACTAAGAGCAATTGATAAGGGGCAATAGCAAGCATGAGGCATTGTACATTCCATGTTGCATCACCATAAAGGTGGGCCACACCCCCTGCAAAGGCTGTGTGCTCATCAGCCTTGACAGCATGTCACCCAGCATGCTGAGAGAAGTTAAGGCATCAGTTATAAACAGAGCACTTCACTGAACAGCAGTATCGTGTTGAATTGCCTGGCCACATTGCATTCCTGGTATAGTAAGCCATACCTTCCGCTGAGTCTGCAGGCATTCTCTGCACAAGGATCCTCCTCGAGAAGAGGCACACTAGGTTATCATCAACTATATGACTAATTGTAGAGAATGGAAACACTGCGAGCTGGCTAGAAGGAGACTGCAATCAGCAGCAGTCAAGGGGTCAAATTGAGTCAAAAACATTTTACTCATGTAGGAATGCACCTCTTATTCTTTAACTCTCAGTCGCTAATCTTACACTGATTGCAACACTTCAAGTAAGTGATCAGAAAATCAACCATGTGCACAGTTACACTCAAATCCCTGAATAATAATTGCATAATTCTTTGAAAAGTAGATGGTGTAAAGTTTACACCAGCTAGCAACCTGGTATATACAGACAACTGTTTCTTATATTTCTTCATATCATCACCAAGTGATACTTGTTAATAAACAACTAGTACATCAGTTTAAATAAAAACAGTCCCATCACCCACCATGGCCTTCAGTTATTTCACTGATGGGAATAATGGAAGTCCAGGTTAGTGGACTACGTACATGTTGGTTTACAAAGTCCAGTGAATATGCAGGAGAAACAGACCCTTTCAGATTCTATAAATAAAGAACAGGAAACAGTCGCACATCTTGTTGCTGGGTGTGATACACTAAAGTCAGAGGGCTTCTCTACCATATTGAAGTAGTTAAGAAGCACTGGAAACGTGAACCGCAAAGCATTATAGAGAATTATGAAGTTTATATCACATGGTATCATAAGATCATAGGATCATAGGAAGTTACTAGACTAATGGCCATAGGGCACTTACAAGCCTAGTCAAATTCTACCCTTGTTTCAACAATTAGCACCTAATGCCCATATCCAAGAGGGATACAAGTGGAATCCCTGGGGTGACCTTACAGTTACCCACCCAATTGTCCAGATTGTGTTTAAAGAGGGCCAATGAGGTACTCTGTTTGACATGCAGTGGGAGTCTGTTCCAAAGGTGTGCTAACTTCTGGGAGACAAATCTGTTCCTTCAACAGGTTCTATTAATGTCACATACCAGGTTAAGGTGTTTAGAGTGAATAACCCGTGTACCATTTGACTTGCGGATATGCAGCATTTCCAATAAAGCAATGAAACAGATTGCCTTATATGCAAGGCATAGATCACCTCAGAGTAGTCTGTATGAAACAGAATAAAGTGACAGTGATTTCAGACAATCCACATAGGACAGATGCTGAAGACCTTCAGTTTTGCTTTTGAGGAACCTTTGCGGTTTCTCCAATTGCTGCAGGTGTCTGTAAAGGTACATACCAAAATGGGCTTTGTACTCAGTTATTGGCCTGATAAGGGAAGAGTACAGGGAGGTTATAATTTCTTTTTTTCTGGAGGCAATGTCCTTACTTATGAGATGAGCAGTATAGAATGCCTTTCTTACACTGTGGAGACACAATGATCAAAGGTAAGTTTGCTGTCAACCTGTGTGCCCAGGTCTCTCACCACTGAGTGCGTACTTAGGGTGTTGCTATTGATGTGGTAGTTAGCAGGAACATTGTTCTTATGAAAAGGGATGATAATATATTTTATTGCATTGAGTTTAAGGCCATGACTTTGGCACCAATTATTTGTTTGTGTAAGACCCTCTTGTAGGATGTTGACATCATTTGGAGATTATATGACCGCTCCCAGTTTGCACCCTTCAGCAAACTTTGTCAGCTGCAGACCTTTGGTTTTTGCTTGTACTTTGAAGAAATAGATTCCAAAAAGTAGAGGTCCCAGGACTGATCCCTGTGGAACACCACTGGTTGCAGGTCTGCTGCTGGAGCTGAATTCCCCTATTTTGACTATATGTGTTCTATCAGTGAGCCAGTTAGTGACCCGTCTAATAATATAAGGGTTGATACCTAGCTGGGTGAGTTTGTCAATGATGCCTGAGCAGCAATAGTGTCAAACGCCTTGGCTAAGTCTAGCTAGGCTGTATGCACAGATTTCTCAACATCCAAGGCATTGGTGACTGTCTCAAAGAAGTCCACCAGGTTTACAAATCCAAATTGAGTAGGGTCAAGTGATTGGAGATTAGTATATATTTGTTGATAAGGTCCAAGATGATTCACTCCATGGGCTTGCAGATAAGGCTAGTCAAGTCTATAGTTCCTGGGGTCAGTGGGAGTACCAACTTTGTGCAAGAGAATAACAATGGCCACTTTCCATTCAGCTGGGATGAAGCTGGTGCTTAGACTATGATTGAAAAGAGTACCCATTGCTGTTGCTAATTCTTGTTTGAGCCTGTATAGGATGCAGCCTTTGTTGTTATCAGGTCCCTTAGATGCTGTGTTTTTAGACTTAGAGAGGGCCTTTATGGCCTGCTCTTTAGAGATACAAGGTACAGGGCAGGTGGTAGGGCTATCATGGGGTACGTGTGACAAGGACAGAGGAGTGAAGTTTTCACAGAGCCTGTCAGCCTACAGGTTAGCTATGTCCACAGGCTTAGTATATGTGGTGTCATTAACTACCAGTTTGGCACAAATCTGGCCCTTTCCTTTATGTTATAGATGTAACTAAATAACGCACTTATTGCCAATAGTTCAAAAACAAATGCAAGAAAACCAGATATAACAGTCCACGAAAAAAGACAGAAGTAGCATTGATCATTGAAATTGTTACACCCAGTGATTACAGTCTCTTATGTACTTACAGAGAGACACAAAGTCATAAACTGCCAGGATATGCAAGCAGAAATTATAGTGATGTGGAAGAAGGATACCCAGACAATTCCAATGGTAGTAGGAGCAACAGATCTAGTAAAAACAAGTTACAGTAATATTTAGATATGCTAACAGTAAATACAACTCCAACTGAATTACAGAAGGAATAAATTCAGTCCACATTGCAGGTACTGCAAAGAGGATAACATCAAAGACTGAAATAATACTAATTTCATGAACTTTAATCATACTTTGACTTAGGAATGTGGTCGATTCCCATCATGATATTAGAAACCCAAAAGACTTGGAGAAATTAAACTGTGAGAGTGCATTTTCAATATTTGTAGTTCGATCAATAATAAAATGTATAGCCAGTATAACCACATATAGCAGTATCCCTTTTTACAACAGATACAGAGTTAACCATTCACTCTGCTTCAAGGAACTAAGAATAGCCTTATTTCTCAAGCCTTTTCAAACTTTTTAACCACTCTTAACCTTTCACAAAAATGATAATAATCTACTTTTGCAAACATTTGCTGAAAAATCCTGCCTATCTAAAATAATGGCTTTTAACATCTGAAAACATTCCAAGTTCATCAAAACTCACCTCCTTGTGTGTTCATCAAAAAACACCTCCTCATGCATATTAAGAACTTCTTGCACTGATTTTAATGCACATGAAATGCTTTGTCTCAAACATTTAATTTATTTCCAGTTTAGCAAGAATGTTAGAAGCCACTTCCTCCCATATAATGCCAACAGTTCATATTTTGCCACAGCTAAATGCAAACATTTGTTTTATTTTTCACACAATACAACAGCCATTATTTCAATCAATATAGACTCTCACCTATGTACGATAAAGTTTCATAGCAATAATCTGTAAACAATTGTTAGGAAAGAATGAATACCTTTGAAGCTACATTATTGCTAATACAGACAGACCATTGTTTGAGGGCAAGCTGAGCACCCACTGACCTGCTACATGCATTTGCAGTCATTTTATATAGGAATGCACGAGCCTCACTTTTATGGAGTTATGTGCACTGTTCAATATAATACACAAAGCATCTGTAATAAAACAAAGACATTTATACTTGGAAGCAATACTACTCCCAAGTCAGTTATAAAAATATAACTAAAGCCTCATATCTCTACTGCAAGAATTACCCCTCATACTAAAACATCTCCAATGTGGACATAATGAATACCGTGCCGTAGGAGTGGCCATACTTATCAAAAATACCCTAATCTATGATCTCAACCTGTGCTAGTCTCCTAAAGCTGTTGAGCAGGAATTGCTTCTGATTTTAATGTCTTTAAATCTTTTCTAAATACTGAAATTATTCTGCAATGGCTATCCGTTAGCATTATTCTAAGTCTATTTTTCTAGGTGATTTCAACATCAACTGATCAAGTTGCTCAACCTCTTTTTTATTTTTTCATCCTTGACTTGCCTTCAGCTGACCAGCATCTGCTCAGCACTGTTCCTATGTTCCTAACTGATGCCCCCATCCCCCCCTGATACTGCATGCTAGGGTTGGAACCTCTTTGATCTATCTAGGGAGTGAACATGGAAACTTGGAGTGGAGCTAGCAGCTGGGAGCATCACATGCTCACCTGAATGACAGACTGTACGCCTTTGGCATGGTAACATTATATTGTGAGGTAAGTGGGCAATAAGGTATGACCTGTGATGTGTCTACACTGTACCCTAGGGCAGTCCCCATCTCTTTGTCCATAACGCATAATCAGTCTGACAATTGTTCCCACATACACCCACCACCAGGGTTTAACAAGTAAGCCACCCACTAGCCACAGTCTCTTCCATAGGACAGGCATGGACATGCCCATGCTGATCCTTTCTCCCATCCTGAAATTCATCTGTTTGATCTCCCCTAACTAATGACATGAACTACCCATCACCACAGTCCCAGTGACAAAGAATTCATTATTGAATCAATTCTTGCCAGCACACCCAATAGTTTTAAGCTCCCTAGTATAATGTCAAATACTGTAAGTGATCACTCACCAATTTTTGCTATTTTATTGGTCTGCAAAAGGGTTCTGGCTCTCAGTTTATTAAATCACATAGTCTATAAAATTTTGACATTGCACTACACAATGGCTTCATCCTCCAGGTTGACTAATCCCCTATTTCAATACCATTCTCCTACATATCATTACTATGGTAACTGAGTATAGAAAAAGAAACCCCAAATGCAGTGAAATATAGGAACAAACTACAGAAAGACTACATAACCAGTAAACAGCCCCCCAGCTGTTAGCAGTACTGTCAGGCAAGAAATATGTGCAAATCTCTTCTAAAAGGTTCAAAACAAACACATTACATTTTAGTACAAAATACCACCAGAACCTTTGTAGAGGGTAGGACCCCAAAATTCCCCAACCTGTATTGAAAGGGCTTCCAATGGGCAAGTTCAACAGAGCTTACATGGGTGAACTGAGCTAGGTAAAATGCTAACGCATATTGCTTTATGTTGGGCAAACCCCCCCCTGTTCTTTAAGGACCATCAATTTATTCACTGCGATTTACCTACTTGTTTCACCCTCTGTAGCTTCATTTATGGATTTTTTGCCATTGATTCCCATGGGTGTGACTGGAAGGGACAGGAATGCATCTCAAAATAGTAACATGGGCATTGTCATTGTTTGAAATGCCCTTATCCAACCCACTAAAGAGTGAAATTTGCCAAGCCCCTGTAACTGAGGGTTTAACATCCTCTCAGAAATATCATCAAAGTAAATTACCCAACTTGCCCGCTGAGGTATTCCCCATATATAATCTCAGATATCTGACGTGGTTTCACTCTTAAATAGAACCACATACTCCCCTCCCTCTTCCTTTTCCATTTCTAACTAAAAATAATCTTTTTTTTTTCATTTCACCTTAGCCCTGACATCCCCTCAAAGGCTTGAAATATCTTTAGGACTGGTCTGATCACGTTATCTATATTGGTACTTAGTAAAATATATTCATCAGCAAATAGAAGGAAGGCACTGATAACAATACCCTGGTTTTCCAACTCCCGCAGTTTGTCTTTTACTGTTAATGAAAATTCCTCTATGAAAAGAGTAAAGAGACCCAGAGAAAATGGACCTCCCTGTCTGGCACCCCTTGAAATGCTTCCCAGTTCTGACAGCTGACCATTAACTAAGACTTTAAAAGTTTGATTAGTATAAAGTGCTGAAATCCAACTCTTAAATCACTGACCTATATTCATTCCTTCTGTCTAAGACTTGGAAAAGAAAACTCCATTCAACCATTTCAAATGCTTTCTAATATCAAATAAAACTATCCCTATCTCCTCTGTTTTGGTGGCCATATTTTCCAAAAAAGTTGCTATCATCCACCAATTATATTTTGTTTGTCTGTACTTTATAAATCCACTCTGCCTATAGTTTAAAAAAACAGGAAGAAGGTAATCTAATATTCTAGCTAGTACCTTAGCTAAAAATTCTAAGTTAATTGGAGAAATTTGGCAAAACACTGACACTTACAGAAAATCCCCGTCATTCTTTGGTATAACTATTATTATCACTTGTGTCATAATATACGTCATCTGTTTCTCTTCTGGTATTCTGTTTTAAAGATATGTCAATTGCTTCTGAAGCAACTCTCCCTACATTTGTATAACGTGGGCATACATTTGCCTGGGCTTGCCGCTTTGTTATACCTCAGCGCTTTTATTGCACCTCCAATTAGTTGATGTGTGATTACCTTACTTAACATCTGTTTCTGAATGTCACTTAATCTTATATAGGATGTAGTTAAGGGAGTAAAGGTTGAATTCTTCTCCATGGCTGAACTATTCAATACGTGGTAGTTTTCTCTGAAAGCATCTCTTACTTTGGCGTCTTCCACTATTATACCCCTATCTCATTCTTATTCCCTTTATTCTAGGTCTTAGCCCACCTCTCTCTGTACATCCATGCAGTAAATTTAGGATTAGTTTCACCACAGAACCACCAAACCAGCCTTTTTCTCAGAATTTCTGCTTCTGCTTGACTGATTATTCTAGCCTGCAGCTCATATCTCCAAACTTTCTCATTCCACATCCTCTGCCCTAGCATCCGAGTGAATTCTATCCAATCGAATTGATGCCAACGTCTGTTCCTTTTGTAATAAATCCTTGTTGCTTTTTGCACCTTATACCCCTCTATTGCCATTATTCTTGCTCTCAAGACTGCTCTACAGCCATCCCACCAACTCGGATATTGCCTCCCTTTCTCTAATACTCTCCTGTATTGTTAGTTCACTGTTTCCTCAATTTCTGATCACCTTTACAAGGAATTCTATTTTTAATGAGCCCACCTCCTGGAACCATTGTTTCAGGATCGGTTAATCTCTGTGCAAGGAAGCACTGGACAGTAATCAGATATGAATCTATCTAATGTCTCTATATGGAAAATAAGATCTGTATCACGTCTAAGGAGTTGAACAAGTCTGTTCAGCTCCCATAGGTCTTTATTTCCCTAGGAAAAAAGTGACCTCACTCCTTTCCCCATGCTTCTCTGTCTCTCTCTCTCTCTCTCCCGCTCTCTATCGCCATATGACAACCCAGTCACACAACTTCATGGCTTCTAGCACTTATGCTTCTCTGGTTTCCCATACAAACTATCCAGTTCTGAATTTAACATTACATTAAAATTCCCCATAATAATCAATCTTTTTTTTTTTTTTCATTGTGTAAAAGCCTACCAAAGAGTGGAAGAAATCTCTGAAAATACATTATTAGTGTTAGGACTATGTATGTTGCTTATGAACCACCCTTGTCCCTGTATTATACCATCCCATATAATCCATCCTTCTCTGCTGCATTTTAATACATTATTAGTTTGCACTCACAATTGCTAATGAAACATTATGGCTACTCTCTTCCGCCCCCACCTATTTGTAGTCAGTGAAAATAGTGGGAAAATGCTGGTAGGTTAGTTTACCTGTCTGCGTAACTTTCAGCATGGTTTCTTGTAAACCAATAACCTAGCTGGCAGCCTTTTTTTTTAACGTTTGCAGAATCTTTTCCATTTAATAGGGTGAGAGCATCCAACCACATTCCAAATGAAAAATGCCAGCTCCTGCTTGGTGCAATTGCTATTTTTTAGTGATCTCATCTGAATGCTTGAAGAAACAATATTGTTAACTGAAAATCCCCCTCCCTCTACTCCCATATATTTACACTGCAGTCCATTCTTAGGGTAAACTACAACAGTCATTTGGCAGCCACTGGTTACACCTAACCTAATGTTCTACAATGGCCTAGCAGTAACAGTGGCATATCTCCTTGAACCTCACAGCAGGGTACACATTCCTTAACACCCCCTAACTGATAACCATTTCAATGCATCATAAAAAACAAAATGTACTGTACCAATGTCATTTCATGTCCTGCAGCCATAAACATTCTCTTCACTCCCCAGTCTAGAAATATCATACATGCATAACCACATAGTAGTTACACCGATGAATAAAGAAATAAAAACAAAGCAGTACTAGAATATTCTAGATCTTCTAAGTTATTGCATGTATGTTATAAGGCATAAAAAGCAAATACATGTCTATATAGGTGAAAACACATGTAACCTACCTAATCTTTTAGTGAATCTTTGGTGTTCTATAAGTGAAATTCTTGGAGAGAATCTATGACTGCAGCATCTTCTAGGGTGTCTTGTTTAGAAGTACCAGGTTCCTGAGATGATCTCTGTGGAGTCTTATAGCTGAAACAATTAGGATGTGATCAGCAGTGGTCCCAGGCTGAGAAAAGAGTCACGAGAAGGTTGAGGTTTAAAATCTTTATTGAAAGTGATGACTTCAGGCAGATGAGCATTGCTCTGTTATTGTGCATTACAGGTTGGTGCAGCTTCTTAAATGCAAACATTTGAAGGAGTGTCCAGTCTTATTAAACCATCCAGGTGGGTGTGCCAGATATTGACAGCTACGCTAATTATGTTAAATTTGATGACGAATTGTAATGGTACATAGGTCTGCTTTTAACTGTATTACAAACTTAAGCTAAAGATGTAAATACCACATTGAGCAAAGTTATAAAAGGCAATTCTAAATGAAGGTTCTAAAGCCTATTTTTTTCAAACAACTTTGCTGTTGTACAACTTTCGTGGGTTGTTACATAGTGGTGCTGGTTATACGTGATTAAGTTGTAATACTTATTATGTTACACTTGGCGCAGTATATAACACTAAGGGTTCACTAATAGGTTAGGTCGGTGATATGTGTTTTCAGACCTGCTACAGGACCTAGCAGGTATTTCTACCAACCCGGGTCACCAGTAACAGGGACAGAGGCTTTTTCTTTCACTGTTATTTTTTACCTGGAGCATTAATCCCAGGACACTAAGTCTCCCCCTTGCCCTTAACATTTAAACATTATGGCTAACAATCCAATCCTCAAGGTACTCCTCACAGCCCTCACCCTCAATTTTGACTTTGGAAAAGAGACCCACCAACAGAAGAACCTCCTAACAAATTTAAATTCTATTCTTCAAACTTGTGACTTCTCTTAAAAAAACTTAAAAGCCTTCAGCAGGAAGAACTATACCTTAATTTTTGCCTCAAGATGATACTAGTACCAAGGGGGTGAGAATACATAAATAAATGGTATGCAGTGGCATCGATAAAAATTTGGCCTCCAAATAGAACAGAACCCTCAAGGAAACCAGCCTAAAACTTATAAAAATTCTACTGGAACACAACAAAACATTGCAACACAATACCACAGAAGAACTTACACAACAACAGGAAGTCTGCAGAAACTCAGACAACAAAACTGAGCTATTCCAAGGTATCATTGGCAGGACAAAAGAATTAGAAAACAAGATCAAACTTAAAATAATTAAAATGAAAAGGACCTCAGCAATGAACTCAACTTGATAGCGATCCACCCACAGAGAAGATACCAGCCAATGAGAGACAGAACCAAAAATCAAATCCACAGGAAGGACATACTCAGAAGCTCAGCCAAAAGACATCAATATTCAAAAAGCACTCCAACACACCAACCACACCAGGAACAGGTTTTTTTCCTCAGCCACCCTTCACCAACACACCAACCACAACAGGAACAAAACTTTTTCTCAACCACACCTCACCCAATCTGGACATGGTTGCAACTCACACAGCCACGTCTCTTCCAATAACTAATGCAACCACGAACACACCCCAGAGTATAACACAATCATGCCATTCCTCAGTGTTCTGGCAACCCAGAATACTAGAATCCCCAAGAAGCAACTCACACCAGAAAGACAGAACATGGCAGGGCAAAAGGAACCTAAAGCATCTCTGAAAACTACCCATGGACCCTCACAACAAAACAGGATGGAGGAACCAAACAACAACTACAAATGAACGAGATCTGGAACTGTTCAAAGAAGCCCCTCAACAAAGCCGAGTTAGGCATAAAAGGTAAATGACTAACCTTCATACCCCAACAAAGAAGCAACCTGACCCATATTATCATAGATCTGAAATTATTCACCAGAAAATTGAACATCAAGATATATTTCTACAATATACCAGCGGATCCCACCACAAACACCATGGTCCCAGTTTGGAAATGCAAGAAACTCATCAATTTCTGCCCTCCCCCACATACTACCATCACCACCTTTGAAAATCAATGCAAAGCAGACATCAGAAGAATCCCCCAGAATCCTACCAGGGGACAATTCTACAATATTCACAGGAATGAAATCACTGCTCTAAAAAATCTAAGTAAATATATAACCAGAAGGATTATGAAAGCAGACAAATGTGGATGGATTCTAGTAACAACAAACACCACAACCTATAACCACAAGATCCTTGAAATGCTCAACAATCCCACTTTCTATGAAACCAGCAACTACAGTAAAATAAAACTAACCTACAAAGAACTACTCACAGAGATTACCAAATCCCATGAAGAGGAACTGATCAGCAACAACCTACTAGAATTCCTTTTCTTTTTCTTCTTTTCTTTTTTAGTACAAGGCTAATGGCCTTTGTGGGCCATTTTAAGCCTAGCCATTTACCCCATCTGAGAATCAAACCCTGCACCTTGTTTTTGTAAGGTAAACACCTTAGCCATTATGCCAACCTCCCACCCCATTGTTGAACACCCTAGATCCCCATGTTTTTGGGATCCCCAAACCACACAAGATTGCTATCGACCTCCTTACAGGCCCCTCATCATATGTGGAGGCAGCATTGCAGAACCCATGTTGATCTATCTGGAAGTCCAAATCAGACCTCTGGCAGAGAACAAAAATTCATTCATCCACAACACCTCAGAACTTTTAAGAAATATTGGGTACCTTACAGTACACAAGGATGCCTAGCTAGTCACAATCAACATTGAGGCCATATACACAGTCTCACCCCATCACTACAGGGCAGTCACTGAAGCCTACCAGAAAGAGTGGGCCACATTACCCAAAGAACCTGAAAGCATTAGCAGGTTGCTATAGTTGCTAACCAACAACTTTTTCCATTTCCAAAAACATTTCTTCCCCAAAACCAGAGGAATAGCAATGGGTGCTTCTATGGCCACAAGTCTGGCCAATACAGCCCTAGGCAAATGTGAATAAGAAACCATATATAACTCTCCTTACTACAAGCACACCACCTGCTACTACAGATTCATTGATGACATCTTTATCATTTGGTACAGCGACCTCCAAAAACTACAGGAATTCTACAATTTCATTAGTAAATCCACCACCTTTCTGAAAATTCACAACTTCCCACAGAAACTTCAGTCACTTTTCTGGACCTCACCATCACAAGACTAGAAACAGGATTACAACTGACCAAAAACCAATTCTGCAAACCCACCAGAGTAAATCTACTTCTCCAGAGAAGCAGCATGCACCCATTCAGAACAAAGGGGAATATCATTAAGTCTCAAGGACTCAGGATTGCCAGACTAAACAACTCTCCACATTCACTAAAAATATCATCAAACTTGAAAAGGATTTCTTAGCTAGAGGCTACAACAAAAGACTAATACTACAGATTTTTTACCCTATCATCACAAGCAAACATAACAATGAGGACCTACTAACTACAGAAGACACTGCTTCACTCCACATCTGAAGAAACCTGGAACAAAACGAAAACAACAAATGGAACATCAGCATGACATTAACTTTATGAAATGACTACCATGAACTTAAAAAAGCAATAATGGAAAGCTGGTGCATCATAAGTGAGAACAACACCCTCAACAAAATACTTCCATCCAGACTAACTTCAACATCCGCAGAAGCAGAAACATCAAAGACTTTGTCAAAAACAACAAACACCCCCCCCCCACCAACCAACCTAGACCACCACATCTCAGGTACCTACTCCTTCAGCCTTCCAAACTGCAGCTACTGCAAATATATGCTTGAGAAAGCATTCTTCTACTGTCCCAACAACAAGAAATCATACAGAAGCACCAATACAGCCACAGCTGTACAGACAAAGCAATATACAGAGCCCAATGTCAAGACTGCAACTCCTTTTACATCAACAAGACTACTAACAGATTGAAAACCAGGATGTCTCACCACTGCACGAATATACACCAAGGAATAATGTCAAACCCTATGGCTAGACACACCAGAGAAAAATCTGGACATAACATTTTCCACTTCCTTATCATTGACAGGGTTGTCAAAGGACCACTCCAAGAGAACATAAATGACAAACTTGAGAAAAAGGAACTTGAATGGCAGATTCATTTAGAAGCAAGCAAACCTGCAGGCCTCAATACCACAACATCCATCAACTGCATTTGGACCTTAGAAAGCTTAACCACCACAAATTTTACTAAAGGTAGACATAGATAACTGTGAACCAGTGACTTGTCACATGTCTGCCTTGCATGCTTCAGTATCCTAGTCTACGATGGTATTTTAATTAACTGGGCTTTCAGTCATTATTTGAATTTTTAATGTAACTTTAGGAATTTCTCTAACATATAGAGATCATTAATGGTTAATCCCACTAAATACTGAATAGTCAGATAATACTAGGGTAGTCACAGCTATCTCCTACTATGGGCTGATCACAATTTGGACTACTGCAATTTTGCTGGCTTTAATGTTTTATCTTGGACCTGGCCCTTTATGTGCTTTCATGTTTTTATATATTTTTATATGTTTTAAGTTTCAGATTTTTTTTTGTTTAAATATTTTCTCCATCTACTTTCTTGTCATAGCCAGAAAATAGCATATCGAATATTTATTTATTTATCTTTACCCACACTTACATATTCATTTTTCCACCATTAGCCATTCCCAACTCCCTAGACTACCTGATAATTAATTCCTTGGCTACCATGGGGCCCAGTCACTTATTGGGTCCATCATTGACCAGTTGACCTCTCTTTTTTCATTATATTTTTTCATGATCCTCCATGTATTGGAACTGTAATGTCACAATCATCTCTGTTCCATGCATTCCTCAAACTGTTATCTGCCAGGACACACACACAAGATTGCCCCTACTAAAAACTATGCAGGTGGTTTCCAATTTGTACTTGAGAACAGATACGTACCACAACCTTCGCTACAAAGTTCTTTGGCTTATCAAAGAATTCACAGTACCTCAATCTGCTCTCATGTAAATGTATCAACTTAAACAGCCTCAGAATCCACTTAACTAACAGGATTCCATTGGCCTCACTTTCTGAAAAACATGCTATGACCCAACCCTCATGTCCTCATAAGCAGGACCCACTTGCCCTAACCTAATTCCACTCCACACCACCTGTGGTGTTGGGCCTCAGAAGAGCCCTGGGTGGGCATTTTTTCTCAATAACACACACCCTGTTGGGCATTATTGCTTGCATATGACAGTGTCTGTCAAGGTAAGGCACATTTCAGCACAATGAACAAAGATAACCCAAAGCCCAAATGTATCCCCTAATGAGAGAGAACATCACCCACAGAACAGCAGACACCAACTTCTGTATATACACAGACTGTTCTTAAACACTACAGTTGTAAACGTTTAAAAATCTTTGACAGATTAGGAAACTTTGAAGGAAAGAGATGGAAGGTAGTACAATTTTCTTGACGATTTCTTTACACAGATTTAAGAAAAAATCATTTGCAGCAGAAGTGTTTTTGACTATTTTTTTGTCTTGACATTTATGGGGTATTCTGCCTATGTTGATGGGTTTCTAAAAAAAGGTTAAATAACACATGAAACTCATGTCATACATTGAATCAAATTCTGTTTACTCTGTACTTTTCAGACTTGTCATGTTGCATTGCAGCAGTGTGCCAAACAATGCAAGATTGCTGAAGCATAAATGAATCAGTAAATCAATTTGATAATGGTAATCCAAATGTAAGTAATAATAATGTCAGCGTTAGAATGATGTATGTGCACAGGCATAAAAAGTGCAGCCTGATATGTCTAATTCTTGGACAATCAATATTAACAGCCTATATATAAAGACTGATATTTTACAAGAACAAAAACATGCCAAAAACAATATTCCTTAATCCCTTATTCCAAAAAGAAAGGGAAAAAAAGCCAAAAGACTTCTCATACAAAAATTGTAAATGAGAACTTAACATTTCTAGCAACTCCTAAAAGTCAGACAGAGCTGCCAAGGTAGGTGGCAAGGCTGCAGAATATTAAATAAGTTTGATGGTTATTTCTTGTGAACAGCGGATGTATAATCTGCATGTTATAGGTAACTGTTAAGTCCTCCAGTAACCAATGCCGCACTTTCAGAGCATGAGAACTTTAAACTAATCCTGGAGTCCTAGTCAGTCTTTTAGCTTCAAAATGTTCCAGAAACTATTCCACAAAAGCCAATCTGTAATGAAAATTCTTTACCTGTGGATGGAAAGGTATGGAGTCAGATGTCTGATGTTTAGCCTTTTAATTGTAGAACAGTATATGTAAAATAGAAGGCTCTTACTGCTAAGAGGTCATTTTTTCTTCTTTTCCTTGAATGAGTTTCAATAGAAAAATAGATACATTATTTCCTAAGTTAAAGCTCAGCAGTGAACATTGTTACTAAAAATCAGACTTGTTAGACTACAGATATACTATACCTGAAACATTCACAGGTGTACAGCTCTGTACTGAACTGGTCACAGGTATGCAGCTTTAGAGTATGCAAGGAGCACTATATTAAGAACGTGATTCCCTGCTGGTAATGAGAATCATATCCATCTAGCTGCGCAGCCACTGTCCCACACATACGCCATTTTATTAAAGAAACACCATGACATGCTTTCTGCAATCAAGTAGTTAATGAGAACATAAAATGGCTACTTTACTTCATACAAAACTGACTGCTATCACCCCTGCTGCTGTTAAAGCACATATATTCTCCAAGAAATGTAAACTTTGAGAAGCTGAATATAGATGTCAATGCTTAGAAGGCCAGGCTAAAAGTTAGAGTCTGATTTCTGACCAAAAAGCAAGAAACCCCAATTAACATATTAATAGGCTCTGTTTTTTCATGAGTATTATCATGGGCTCTGGCCTATTACACTTCACATTATTAATAAGTTACATGGACAGTCACTGCATGCTACTCATTATAACCTGCAGCAAGTACTTCAGAGTTAATACATGTGTCTCCACCCAGGATCCCAGCCCAAAATATTTATTTCAGGTTTTCAAATTATATTCAGGCATTTTTTAACTATTACATTTGTAAGAGATAATTGTTAAGCATTCAGTTGTTAATGAGAAGCATTGCCCAAATGGCCAGTCTGCTCCAAGTTAGAACTATAATATCCTGGCAGATACTGTGACACAAAATATTTGAAAATACAGTTCTTTGCAGACAATTACATGTATCTGGTCATAGAAACAAGCACATTGGGAAGGGGTGAAGAGGAAGACTGCAGCACCCACATCTCCAACAAAGGCTGGTGATGCAGCTACTTCAGCAAAAGTGTTCAGTAGTTGCAACAAGTCTGAATCTCATCAACAGCTGTCAAACGATACCAAATATCCTCTGGAAAAGGGCAGCAGCAAGTCTAAATCTCAGCCGCATTGTCAAAAGATACTAGATTTCCAGGTCGTGCACTGATAAAGATGAAAATAAAGATGTAGTGTAAAACTGGGACACCGGAGCTTTCTTTAATATTTGTTAAAAGTGAACGATTTAAGGAATGGGTGGTGGAAATGATTCAAGAGTTATTAGGGAACTTAGAAATTTCATCAGAAGGAATAGCTTGCGAGTAGGATAAAATGAAAATGGAATTTAAAAATATTGTAGAAATAACAGAAAAAGATATATAGGAAAGAAGTACAGGAAGTATTTAGAGGGATTACCAAAAGTACAAATATTGCAGGAGAAGGGGAATCTTTCAAAACAGGAATAGGATCACCTGCTGGGTATTAAAAGGAAAATAAGAGAGCATTTGAATTATATGCATGAAATTGGAAAGGTTTTTATTTTGAGTATAGGTTCATAGGTGTTTACTAGGCTAATAACCACAAGGGCATTTTTGTAAACTTAGCCATGCATCTCAAATCTTTGACAAGTTCTGGTAACTTTGATAAAGTAAGCAGGGGCTTGGGAGATGAAACATTTACAAGCATGTGTCCGAGAAATGAACTGTTTACAACTTCAGAGCACAAAATCTCTTAGCACGATAACTTACACAACAGAAATCAGAAAGGGTCATTGCCAAACGTAAGGAGCCTATGACAAAAAAAAAATAATCACAGAGCTCAATAGACATATTAGAGATGTTTCATAAATTCTTTGAAAATTTGTATAAAGCAGAAGAATGGAAAAACCAAGAAAGTGCAGAAATGAAAATATTTATGGAAGATTTAACTATGTCAAAACTAGAAGATGATTTGTACAGATCCGTTTTACTGATTGGGTTGCTATCCTGGTCTTTGCTTAATTAACTCTCTATATTTCACTGGACCAAAACATTATTTGGCCATTTTGGCTACATGCTGACACTGTAAACAACAAGTTGCTGTATCTGATTTGTCTGGCTTCTTAAAAGTTGCTGGAATTTTCTGTAAGTGAACTGCTTTTGTCTCCTAGCTGAGCTTTTTATTGTTTTTCCTGCACTTGCTTAGAGTTTCAAGCTGCATTTTTTCACTTCTATAAGGGCTGCTCTCCTGCAATTGCAGTACTCTATAAATACATTGTATCTGCTGTTTTCATTACTTTCAGGCATCTATTTTTGTGGTTCATTAACACTTGGGCTCCAAACCAGTCATTTTATATTAAGAAGGTCAAAGTCAGCAGTTGTGCCAGGAGAGGGCTGATTTCACCTATGTGAGCTGTGACTTGTTGGTGTAAAGCTTATTGTGTACTTATCTGATTGGCCTGATTTACCCACTTTAAAACCTGCTTTTTTTCAGCTTCTATATAAGCCTTGCATTTGCTCGAGTCTTGGCTCAGTTATTCAGAGCTGCTTATCTTTTGATGATGACACCAGAGAGTTTGAAAGATTTTGCTTGAATCTGAAGCCATCCTTGGCAAGAAAGTCAAACATAATTATTATTTTCCACTTATATTGCTTGTTTTCATTGCATTCTCAAAGATTTCTGGGCTATTTATTTATTTTTTTCCTGCACTTGCTTAGATTTTTAATTTGCATTTTTCCACTGCTGTAAGGGATGCTGTTCTGCAATTGTAGTACTCTAAATATATATTGTTATCTACTATTTTCAGTGCTTTTAGGGATCTGTTTTTGTGGTTTCCTAACATATGGACTCCAAACCAATCATTTTACATTAAGAGGATCTGCACTCTTATGGCGGGAAAGGGCTGATTTCACCTATTTTAGCTGGAATTTGCTGTGGGAAATCTTATTGTGCACTTACCTTATTGGCCTGTGGTCAAACATACTTTAAAACTTGCTTTTTTCTGCTTGTATACAGGCTTTGCATTTGCTTTTTGTAAGGCACTAAATGGGGCCTTGTATGGACACGATCACTATAAGTTGTACTTTTCTGTATAAAAACTCCCGCTGATAATTTCCACAGTCCTGCACTTCTCTAGGAACAACTAGTTCACACTCTGAGTAGCATTGCTGCATTTAGTTAGCTCTAGATTATATCATTACAGCACTCAGACCAATAGCTCTGAGTAACTAGTTTGCACACTGGGCAGTATCACTGCATAGGATAGCTGGAGATTACACTACATAAGCACCCATCCCTCATTCCACTGCAAACAGACCCCCATTTTATTCCCCTGTAAAGTACATATTAAGGACCTGCAATCACAAATAGGACACTTTCCTGCTATCTCTGCATCTAGCTTTGTGGACACGGGCATCCTGAGACAATGTAGAACTTGCCTCATGTTCCCTGACAACCACTTAATTCTAAAACAAACAAATGTGGTATGTGGGCAATGTAGTTACACAGTGTCACTGGAGGCAAGACTCTCACATGCAGACAAAAAATGCCAAACAGATTACAACATTCACTGAACTTACTAAGGACCAGACACATAGACCCACATATGCAGAAGTGCACACATGTAACTTACCCAAACCTCAAAGGCCTCAGAGACAGAGTCTTCAAACACTCCTCAGGCACACAAACACTACATCTCCCACCACAACACATAAAACTACATTTCATAGTGTCTTATCTACCAAATCTGCAATGAGTAACACCACACAATCCAATAGTTGGGTCAAAGGAGACTCCATTGTGAGACACACTGATGTCCCTCTCACCGGGCTGGATAAGGGGAAAGGTTACAGTTAGTTGCCTGTCAGGGGCCAGGATTCACCAGATCATGCAAGCAAGCACTCAGGCCACTAAATCCTAAATACCCGTATGACACAGTCACGGTCCATGTGGCTGTAAATGACCTGACTACATGAAGAGATACATGACTGAGCTATCAGAATATGTGTCACAGGAGGGTATAAGCCTAGCACTGAGAAGCATTCTACAGTTTCCAAGGAGGATGCCATAATAGCAACAGAAAATTATTGACTTCAGTAATTGGCTTAGTTACTGGTATCAATCCAAAGGGGTCCAATATTTGTATATGATTGACAGGCCATGCTGCTTTGCCAGGGAATGCCTTCACCAGTCACCACAAGGCTTTTGGACTTTGGTCAAAACATTATCCACCCCTATACATCCTGTTTTAGGTACTGCTAAACAGATAAATCTTCCAGCATTGCAAAACCTGCTCAGAATAAGCTAAAGGTATTACTGCCCAATGTAAGAACTCAACAAGAATATACACTTCCTGGAAGCACTCCTCACCCTGGAGAATGTTGACATCTGTGCAGCTGCTAAGACATGGTTCAAGGCCACAGAAAGCATCTCAGCAGTTCAAGGAAACCTCCAGACGCTGGACCTAACCCAATTTGGTTTTATCAAGGACAGGTCATGCCTACTCAAACTCATTGACTTCTTTGAGAAGCTCACCAAAGCAATAGATGAGGGCAAAATGGTTTACAATGCCTACCTTGACCCGGCCAAAGCATTTGATGCAATACCCCACTCGGGCATTGTTGACAAACTTAAGAGGTTAGGTACTAACCCTTATGTCACCTGGTGGATAGCCAGTTGGCTCATAGACAGGGCCCATGAAGCTAGAATTGGTGTGGTCCACCTCTACAAAGAGGCCAGTCACAAGCGGAGTTCCTCAGAGATTGGTCCTGGGACTGCTCCTTTTTGGCATTTACTTCTCTGAAGTCAAGGTCAATGGACACTTGCTAACTAAATATGCTGATGATTGCAAGTTAGGAGTTGTCATTGAATCACCCACTGACACAAATGTTTAAAGGGCTAACACAGACAAACAACTGCCATGGACTAAAGCCTAATGCCAAGAAATGCATAATAGTGTCCTTCAGGAAGTCATCAACCCCTGCTAACTATCATATTGACAACATACCACTAAGAGTTGACCCAGTAGTCAGGGACTTGGGGACAGACATAGGCAGTAGTCTAGCCTTTGATGATCGCATGTCTATGGTAGTGAGGAAATCATTCTATGTTGTGCAACTTACAAAGAAAGGTATGGCATCTAGGTCCAGCAAAGTCATATTTCCACTGTATTTAGCATTCATCAGTCCTGTCATTGAGTGCAGTGCCCCCTTTGGTATGTACCTAACAAGGCATATCCAACAATTAGAATGTCTACAGAGATTCCTCACTAAAATAATACAGTGCATAAGTAACATGTCCTATTCTGTCTGCCAAAAGGCCCCTATCCCTGTATTCTGTCTCCTACAGGCTGTTGAGGGGAGATCCATGCATGGCATACAAGGCATTGTCAGACCTCACTCTGATGGACCTCCCACATATCTGCAAAACAAACAGCACCAGAATTACCAATTCTAAAGACTTAAACCTTGCCTGTTATATAAATAGGACATGCTCCAGAGACAGGTATTTATCCCAGAGAATACCCCTTCTCTGGAACAGGCTTCCCATCCATGTGAAGCAGAGTTCCTCTCTAACCCAATTCAATTATAACTTGGACAGTTGTATGGGAAACTGGAATTTCATCTCTGGTTTGGCAGTTATGTCTCTAATTGGCACAGGCAGCCTGTAAATGGTTCATCTCCCACCACCCTACTCGTAAATGTTTCACCTCCCAAGCCCCTGCTTACACTTTATAGATGGTACTAGAACTTGTCAGAGATTTTAGGATGCATGTCCAGGCTTAAAAAAAGCCCTTGAATCTATGAATCTATAATGCTATACTACCTTTCACATGTTCCAACCACCCATTGCACATGAAAGGACAAAACGTGGTGGTGTATCCATCTACATAAAGGATAAGTACACCTCAAGGCTGGTCAGACAATATGACATGCTTGAACTACTCCATGTCCAACTAACCTTAGGAAAAATCCCATATCATATCCTTGCTAGCTACAGGTCACCCACATGAACCAGGAAAACCATATCTCATACATGAATTTACTAGAATCATTTACCATTCAGCCCAATACCATACTCATGGGTGATTTCTACTACCCCTGCATTAACTAGGAGGCATACACGACCACTAACGTGCAGGTTCAAAGAATTCTAGACTTTGTCAATGCAAATACCCTGGATCAGCTATTCTGCACCCCCCACTAGGGGTACAAATATCCTAAACCTGGTACTCAGAAATATGGGAGAGCATTGCACCCCCTGGTGTAATGTCCTCACTGGTTAATTCACATCACAATAGGTTCTCCTTTGAAATAAATATAAAACTGGAACCCCCACCTAACCACAAAACCTTTATGAACTTTTCTAAGGTGACTACCTACTATTAAGTTATGGCATAGCTAATTTGCAAGCTCCCCCAAACCCAGAAAACACAGAAGCCTATGTGGAGGTGTACACAAAAGCCCTGTATCACCATATAAACAACTGCATAGAAACAGCAATACCAGACCAAAATAAGCCTAGGACAAACTGCAGAAACAAGCCACCCTGTTGGAATCCATGTATAAACAGGCTGTATAACAAAATAAAGAAAATCCTATCTAGAAGTAAGGCAGAATGTGCACAATAGAGCAACAATTCCCTCATTAGTTTAAACAAGCAAATTGGGACTAATAAAGTCTTTAAAAGTGAATTTTGAGGCACAAATAGCCTCTCAAGCTAAGGATAACCATAAGGCATTTTTGGTTATGTCTGCATTCTTAAGGGCAACATCCAACAATGTGCAGATTTAGTTGTAGATGGCATAATTTATATCCATCCAGAAAATATAGCAAATCTGCTGACCGATACACTCAGCTCAAATTTCACTTCCCCATCACCTCCAGTTAAACCCCAAGAAATACCCTCCACCATTCCTCTACCAGTCATCACAAAAGAACAGGTCACCACTGCACTCTCTACAGCTAAAAACATGGCTTTGATGGGTCCTGACAGTATCTCAGGATGCCTCTTAAACAGTTTGAAACAGGACCTATTAGGCCCACTAGGATCTCTATTTAACCACAGCCTCAGACTAGCTTTGTCCCTGTGGCTTGGAGGACAGCAACAGTCATCCCTCTGCATAAAGGGGGAACATCAGCAGACCCAGTAAATGATAGACCCATAAGCTTTACTAGTCTTATATGCAAGGCCACAGAAAGAGTAATCACAGACCTGATAAATAACAAAGGAAACCTTGAAACACTGGCCCCAACACATTTCAGCTTTGTTAAGGACAGGTCATGCCTGCTCAGTCTGGTGGACTTCTTTGAGAAAGTTACTAGGGCCATGGATGAAGATAAAACAGTGCATACTGCCTACTTTGACCTGGCTAAGGCATTTGACACAATTCGCCACTCATTATTGTAGTATTGTAGATACATTTACAAAACTGGATATAAATCCTTATTTAACCAAATGGATAGCCAAATGTCTCATAGAAAGGACACATTTGGACAATCCAGATCCAGGAAGAGTCCAGTTACTGGTAGTGTACCACAGGGCTCAGTACTGGGACCTCTCCTGTTCAGAATATATTTCTCTGAAGTCAAGGCTAATGAAGAAGGCCTTTGTCTAACTATGTTTGTTATCGACTGTGAGTTGGGGGCAATCACTGAATCCTTCAGCAGGGTCTGACTCAGACAAATGATTGGTGCCAGAGCCATGGTCTAAAACCAAATGCAAAAAAATGCATACTCATACCCTTTGGAAAATCAAATACCCTTGCAATTTACAACATCAATAGCACACCCCTAAGAGTGGACTTAGAGGTGAGAGATCTAAGTACACAGGTAGATAGTAGCCTGAATTTTGACTGCCATGTGTCCACAGTGGTGAGGAAGTCTTCTGTGTGGCACAGGTTATATGTAAAGGCATGGAATACAGATCCACTGAAGTTATAGTCCCACTGTACTCAGCCCTCATCAGACCAGTAATCGAGTACAATGCACCTTTCAGCATGTACTGGACCAGGCACTTGCAACAACTGGAGCAGCATCAGAGGTTCCTTGCAAAAAAATACAGGATGTAAACAACATGTGCAATGTGGATCAACTAAAAGCCCTATCCCTTTACTCTACCTCCTACTGACTATTAAGGGGTGATCTATGCCTAACCTACAAGGCACTCTCAATCCAGCCCTAATGGAACTGTTACACATTCACAACACAAACTGCATGATGGCCACCTGACCTAAGGATCTAAACCCGGTCTATGATATGAACAAAATATGCTGGAGAGACATATATGTGTCTCAGAGATTGCCCCTTCTCTGGAACAAATGTCCTATTCATGTAAAGCAAAGCTCTTCCCTGATTCTCTTCAAACACAGTTTAGATTAATGGATGGGCAATCATAAATTCACTCCTGGAGCGGCACCCATGTCCCTTATGGACAGGGACAGCCTGTAAAATGCTCAAATGCATAGGCACAAAGTTTGGAATTCAGGGAAAAAGTGATAAAGATTGGAAAGGTTTTGTATAACAATATTTTAAAAAAGGCAGGGACAGTACCAGTATACTGGTGGCTGTATTACCCAAATGAGGTAAAGACTCTCCAGACCCAGCGTCCCAGTTTCACACAGTCCATTCTTAATTTTAAACAATGATTATAAATTATTTGTTTATACTAGCTAGGAGAATAGCAAAGATGTTGCCAAAAGTGATAGAAATGGGTCAAGGTGGTTTTGTTGAGAAGAGAGGAAAATTTGACAATATTGCTATTGTTTCGCAGATTCATAGATTTATAGACTGTTACAAGGCTAATGACCTGGGGCCTTTCTAACCTAGCTAAGTTTTCCCAAAAGAATAATGATGTTCTCTATCCAAACAGGACACTGAGAGCCAGGCGTTTATTATCTACCTCTGTCCATAAGGGACATGGGTGCCAGGCCTGGTATAAATTTCCTATTCCCCATCCACTTGTCTAGGTTGTGTTTAAACTGGGTTATTTTGCTAACTGAAAAGGCAGCGCTGGTTGTTGGTGGGCCCTGATATACAAAAAACATTCATTAGAGCCAGCTGGGATTTTATAAGTAGGGCAATGGTAACATTCATGTTTCCTGGCAGAATAATAAGGTTTATAAAGAGACTATGCAAAGGATCAGATATGAGAATTAAAGTGGAAGGGATTATTTTTCACTATCAAGCTGTGCTTCACCAGAGGATCCAGGCAGGGATGTTTTCTTTCCCATTTGTTATTTGCTTTATATTTAGGACCATTAGCAAAGAAAACAATGAATTTACAAATTCAAGGATACAACTGTCGTGGTAATAAAGAAAAGTTAGTTTTACTTACAGATGCCCTTATTTATTACTTGATAAATCCAGAAAATGGCATTTCAATGTTGTGGAATATTTTGAGACAGATTCAAGTCTTTTGGATATAAAAATAAATGAAGACAAAACAAAGACTTTAATGATAAACTATGTACCCACTGTGAAAAACTGAAAGGCTGCCAGCCCAGCTAGATAGAATTTTATAGATAATTCTATGTCATCTTAAATATTAATATAATCCACAGGCTGTTTTACAAATGTAAGAAAACTAAATGTAAGAAAAACTGTGTTAAATGTTCTGAACTTCAAAAATGTAACCACAGTGTACCCTGCTGGAAGAAAGCTGATAAAGTAAAGCATTTTATGACTGTTTGATCTCAAAGCTCGGAGTCAGGATGTCTGAATGAAGGAATTCCTTCTGTTGTTTTGAGACCAGAATAAATTGCAAGGTTTTGCATGTATAATGTCTTTTATTGCTCTGGCTTCCTGCAGGTGCAATATTACAAAGATAGGTTAAACTCTGAGTTTCTGTTAGCCTGGGAACCAGATAAGGTCAAGAATTATGTAATCTGAAATGAGTCAGAAGTGATATATTATCAATTTAAGAAATCTCAGAGAGAAAGAGATAGCATTTTGCATTTGTCTTCAGAAGTGACATCAACAGCACTCTGCATTTGCTCTGTATGTATGTAAGTTGTTTAGAACATTGTTTCTCTTAGAAATAGATAGAAAATAGTAAGATAAGACTAGCTGTTTTCTATATTTATGTCAGGCTATTCTACAGTATTATTTTAAGCATTTTCCTGTGATCTCTGAACTCTTGACTAGCACTGTGTGAATTGAGCAGATTTGTCTTGTGTTTTTATTATTT
This sequence comes from Protopterus annectens, assembly GCF_019279795.1. Lineage (NCBI taxonomy): Eukaryota > Metazoa > Chordata > Ceratodontiformes > Protopteridae > Protopterus > Protopterus annectens. The sequence continues at coordinate 774,643,984 of NC_056729.1, forward strand.
ATTAAATATTCTTAAACCTTTCAACTGTGGCTGTTTTGTGTAGAGATAATTTAAGCTCTAGAGTACATTACTGTTCAAGCCACTCTTACTTATAGGATAATAGTAATATTGCACAGTAAAATTGGACACCCTTTGGTAAGGGCCTTATTAGTAGCTGATATTAGTGGTTGGTGGCAGTGGATTATAGCCTGGCAGGAAGGGGCATAGCTGAAGAACCTGTGCCAGCCTTCCCCAGGAGTATCTGTGTGTTTGTATATAACTCATATCTTAAAGTGTGTGTGTGTGTGTGTGTGTGTGTGTGTGTGTGTGTGTGTGTGTGTGTGTGTGTGTGTGTGTGTGTGTGTGTGTGTGTGTGTCAGCTACTTGAGCAGGGACACGAAGCACTGGTTGGGCAGAGAGGGTGCTGGAGGTTTTAGTTTGACTGCTAGGCTGGGATCTGGACCCTATAGCTGTGCCAGTAGGGAGTCTTATTGGGGATCTGGAGAGAAAAGAAGAAACCAGCCCCAGACTGACTGTGATCTCTGGGTGCTCGTAAGGGAAATTGTACTTTACTGTGTGTGAACTCCTTATCTTTCCCAATGTGCATGTTCCTCACTAGTGCTAGTGGTGAGGATTGAGGGTCCTTGATTACTGGGCCAGTGTGCGGGCGTCACACCCACACACACATATTGGCTTAGTAATACCCATATTTATGGGAACATGGTAAGATGAAGTATCTCAGTGTATGGATTAAAAAGGGATTCTATTATGGCAGATTAAGATATGTGGGAAGAAACTAAACAAAAGATAACACAAAAGCTTGAGAAGCTGGAAACTCTTGATTATGGACAGAAAGATACAAGCTGTGAATATGTTTTTAATCCCTTAAGCTTTACCAGTTAATTACCAAAGGAACCAAGGTATTTGGAGCAAATAACTGCAGAGAGAAATGTTCTACAGTGGGATAAATCTAAACAGACATTTTGACACCAGGTTACAGATTACCTTCTCTACCAGGGACTGATAACAGACAATGTACAAAGAGAAATGGATAGGGAGTGCTAACTGAAAAGGCAGCTCTGGTTATGTTGCTGTTAAAATATGGATAATTAGTAGGGCATATAGAATATTACATGCGAACTATAAGAATCAATGAGAAGAGGTTAGAATAGATTGAGAAGAGAGATTGAAAAGGCAATTTGTAAAGGAGTGGTGCAAGCACATCCGTATGGCACTCAAGTATGAAACAAAGTCCAGCAGGTTTAGGTTTTTTGTATAGAAGTGCTTGCAAAGGTATTTTTATACCCCAAGATATCAGACAATTTTTCCTTGGCTAGATAGCAATTGCTTGAGGTGTGACAGGAAAGAAAGAGGTAATCAGGAATATGTTTTTGTAAATGTAACGAGTTGGTGATTTAAAAAATTCCCTACAGAGTATGTCATTGGAATAACTGGATAAAGAAATAATTGTAACTAAGAAAATTATTCTTTTGAGCTGGGATATAGGATTTGAATTGTCCACACATAACAAGACATTAAATTCATTGTTATTAGTTGCCAAAAAGCAATTATGAGGCAATGAAAATCAACATCTAAACCAATTTATTGATTTATTAGTTTACTGGGAAAGTCTGACTGGGCACAGGCGCCCTTTGTCAGCAGAGTGCCATGGAGTAAAGCTCCAAGGTGTAATATTTAATGCAAATGATATTCACAATATCAAATTTTATGATGCAGTTTCAGTGAATACATAGAGTAACAGTCTGTATAATAAAATTTGCACTGATATTCACACACATTAAATTTACAAGCCTTGTACTAAGACTTTACAGAGAGAAGAGTGGTGTATAAGATAGGTAGGAGTAATTTAAGAAATGCAGTGCTGTGCGGTATTAGAGGATATAAGCAAGTTTGAATGTTAATAGAGAAGTAGTGATGGATTAGTAATTTGATTGTGGTAATTAGAAGTAGGTATAGTAGTTTAAGAAGTACAATAAAATGAGGTATTAGAAGGGAATAAGCAGGTTAAGTGATTTTTGTGGTTTAAAGGGAGGTATAAGAAAGGTGATAAAGGATGTTAAAAAGCTATCTCCCAAATTAGGAGCAGGAGGCAGTGAGGAAGTCTTCTAGTAATGGTTTGAAAAGATAAAGGTATGTGATAGACCTGATTGATATAGAAATTTTATTCCAAGTTCTAACTGCTAATTTACTAACCCATTTAATTACTAAAGGGTTTGCATCTAGAAAAAAAGAGGTTATAGTGCCCCTCTACTCGTCACTCATCAAACCCATCATAGAATACAATGCCCCATTTGGGATGTACCTCACAAGACACTTCCAACAGCTGGAAAGACCACAAAGGTACCTCACCAAGAGGATTACTGGCCTCAAACATATGTCCTATGCAGACTGACTGGAAAAACTCCAGCTGTACTCAGTGGCATATCTCTTACTCAGAGGTGATTTCTGCCTGACTTACAAAGCCATGTCCAACTCAGAATTGATGGACATACTCCACCTAAAGAAATTCAAGTCACTGCAAGCCACTCGCTCTAGTGAGCTAAACCTTGCCACAACAATAAATAGAGGGATAGATTCCTGTCACAGAGACTCCTCATGCTTTGGAACAAAATTCCTAACTACATTAGGCAGAGCACCTCACTAATACTCTTTAAGAGAAACCTTGACGAGTGGATGGGTAACAAAAAATACACCCCTGGGATCACTTCATTGACCCTTCTTGACAGAGGCTCAGTTAATTAATCAATGGGGCAGCAAAAGCTGACACACTCTGCCTAGGCTTATAAATGCCCTAGGGCAGATAGCCTAGTACCTATCTATGAACCTATGAACTACACTGTTGGAATAGAGACTGACCCTAGCAGCCCTTTGTGGTTTGTAGATGGTAAGCAGTTGTTTATTATTTGACTGAAGGGAACAATTTGGAAGATATTATTAGAGTAGGTGTCAAATTGCGAAGCGGCAGATGGGGTATGGATGATTTTATAGATTAATGTGAGCTGAGTATAAGATAGGTGGTGAGGAAGCTCAAGCTAGTTAAGTGTTTTAGTGCTTAACAGTGGTAGGTCCGGTAAGGTTTGTTGCAAGTGAATCTGGCAACATTATTATAACACTGTTCAAGTTTAGAACTAAGTGAGGCTTGTATGTTGGTCATAATAGGGGCCGCACATAGGAGAGAGAGTAAAAGGTAAGTGGCAGTTAGAGTTTCCTTGGCTGAGTCTGTAAGGAATTTCTTTACTCTTTGTAGGGTGCCTAGTTTCTGATGTTTGTTCTTGATGCTGTTATGGATATGTAAGTTGAATGTAAGATTGTCGGCAATTGTCATGCTAAGTAGTTTTGTATGTGGGGTAACGTCAATCATAGTATTATTTAAGGATGAAATGTTAAAGTTTTTTTTTCATGGAAATGGGATTTTGGAAAAAAGAGAAGTAATTTATTATTTTTTGTGGGGGGAGGTTAGTAGCATGTGATTATCCTGTAGCCAACTTTCAACAGAGTTAAAGGCTTCTTGAGTAATTCTCTAAAGATGTATTAGGTTGTAGAAAATACATATTATGGTGGAATCATCAGCGTATTGTATGAGTGAAGCTTGCTGAGAAGATTTATTAAATTGTTAGTGAATATATTAAAGAGGAGAAAGCTGAGAATGGAGCCCTATAGTACACGAGTATTGACAGAAAGGAAGGAAGAAAAAGTGTAGACTCATTTAAGGAGAACCATACATGCAGCCTGAAAAAAAAAACATGTTTATTTCATCATGTCTTGATGTTTCCCATAGCTCTCAACCTTCCATCGCCAAAATGAGGAACACTCGCCTTCATAATGTGGAACAAATGGGCAAAATGTGGAACACATACTAATGGCATACTAACAACTTCAACTAGGAAGGTCACAGGATGGTCAAAATATGCTGGATTTACTTATAAAGAAGATTCTTTAATGAATTAATATGAATAATTTCAATTTACCATGGATTTCACTTAAAAAAATTCCTAACATTGAATTTGTGACAGACTCTTTCAATATGGAACTTTGAGGAATTTCGAAGAACATGAACTTTTTAAGACCCCAAATGAGGTACGTTCCTCGTAATGAGATACATTTGAGAGGTATGATGTTTCCTACATTTTAATACCACTTTTGGAAACTATATACTTTTTTTTATATTTTTACATGTAATTCCATAGTCTGCCCACATCGGGTCTGGCATCTTAAATTTTTAGTCTACCTCTAGGTGTCCCACATTGCAGTGTTAGGCTTTAAAATATTACATCATAGCCCCTAAGCTCCTGTGAATGAATTGATTTTACATGTGTTTTCATGTATAACTCATGGCAGTAGATTATGCTACTCGGTAAGTGAAGCAGATGAACCAGTAATTTGTTCTATACTGAGGAATAAAATGTGTTAAATATTCTGTTAGAATTTTTCAGTGGGGTGGATTTTCCCTAGGACATAGTCATAGACAGAGGGGATAACATTATGTCAGCCCTGCTGATCTGTTTATAGAATCCCCATGGGGTTAAAAAAGTTAAAAAAAACAACCGTTACCATTCACAAATGAATGGTTTGGTGGTTAGGTTTAATTCTAATCTTAAGACCTTACTGAGAGCATTTGTGAACCAGCTTAAGGTGGATTGGGACAAATATTTTCCCCATTTCCTTTTGACATATAGAGAGTTACCCCAAAAATCCACAAGCTTATTTGACATTTTAGCTAGTTTAGTGCCTGAATGTGAGGAGGCCTGAGATATAATTTTGAATAAATGGGAGGGGGACTGTGATTGCTGCAAGGAGTCCATTTTGGAGTATGGGCTCAATTTCTGGATTAAACTTATAGAGCTTATTGGTTTGGCACAGAAGTACCGAGTACAAGCACAAAAGCAAAAAAAAAAAATCTGGTTTGATCAGACACTGAGAGCCTGAGAATATACTGCTAGGAAAAAGGCAAGTGAACTTACTCCTGCCCAGCAGAGTGAGCTGTAGGCAGCATAAGAGGGACTCTTCACTGCTGTGAAGAAGGTAAGTGATATTAATTATGTGGTAGAGGTATCAGAAAGGAGGTAAAGTACAGACTGAAGAAGGTAAGTCATATTAATTATGTGGTAGAAATGTCAGAAAAGAAGTAAAACACAAACTCTACCATGTTAACATGATAAAGTCTGATCATAGGTTCATAGATTCATAGGGAAGTACTAAGCTAACTTCACTTGAGGGCCATTTTAGGCTCAAAATAACCTGTCCCATTTGGTTATAGATTGGCCTTTCCCATACCATGGTCGATAATTATATATTACCCCTAAAGAGAATAACTGGGATCATACCATATATAATTTGAGGGGGCCCATGCATGGGATACAAATTTAGGAGCCCCCCTCTGTCCATTTTTAGTACAGCAGGCAGTCCTGGGGTAAATTTTCAATTCCCATCCATAGATCCATTTTGTGTTTGAATACTGACAGAAATGTGGATGGTGAGTCTGTTCCAGAGCAGTGGTATCCTCTGCAAGATATACATGTCCTTCCAGACCATTCTGATGATGTTATGGAAGAGGTTTAGATTCCTATACCAAGTATTTCTGATGTCGTTTGGCTTCCTGCTGTGCAGTAAATCCATCAGTAATTGGATGGAGGATGTCTTGTATGCCAGGCACAGGTCACCTCTTAGCAGTCTGTAGGATGTGGAGTAAAGTGACATGGCCCTGAGTCAGTCAACATAGGACATGTAGATTAGGCCTTATATCCTTTTAGTGAGTTATCTCTGTGGGCGTTCCAGTTGTTGCATATGTCTGGACAGATACATGCTAAATGGGACATTATATTCAATGGTTGGTCTAATGAAGGCTGAGTAAAGAGTGACAGTGACATCTCTAGATCTACACAATCCCTTTGTTTATAAGCTGTGCAATATAGAATAACGTTCTTACAACAATGGACATATTTTGATTAAAAGTTAGGTTACTATCCACATTAGTTTCCAAATACCAAACAACTTGATCAACTCTTATGGGCATATTGTTAATGTGATAATTACCTGGGATAAATGACTTCCCAAAATATACAATGATGCATTGTTTGGCATTTAGTTTCAGTCAGTGATTTTGGAACCAGTTATTTATTTGTGACAAACATTCCTTCAGAATGACTAAGTCATTTAGAGATTTAATGACTGCTCCTAGCTTGTAGTCATCTTCAGACTTATTCATCCACAATCATTTGGTATTACCTTTTACTTCACAAAAGCAGATGCCAAACAGGAGAGGTTCCACCATCATGACATCATGTCAGAGAGATGTTGGTACCCAGTATCTACAGTGGGTTACAGACAGAATGGGGGGGGGGGGGTCTGATCATGACTACAAGAGATTGCAGACTTATCCACTGCTGACTCAGGGTGCACCCAAGTAGTGAGTACAAAGTAGACACAGAACAATGTAAACACAGAAGAGTTAACTATTATGGCAAAAAGATGTATGGTAGAAATGGCAAAAGGGTTCTGTCCTGTTACAAAAAAAGTAGCATGCCTTCCAGGGCAGGAAAATGGATGACGTAACTATAGGTATGTGCTTTCAGACTAAGCCATGTTCCTTACAGGTGTCTAAAGAAAACTCACTTGTGATCACCATGCTCTAAAACAGGCTACCCATCCATGTGAAGCAGAGTCCATCCCTAACCCTATTTAAGCATAACCTTCACCAATGGATGGGGAATCAGAAATTCACCCTATGGCTGGTCCCCATATTTCTGCTAGACAGATGCAGGCAGTACAATGCCCAAACTCCCCGCATAACCTTTAGAAACTAACATATCGCTCTTAATAAATGCCTATGATACATAGACACAGATGGGTTGGGATACAAGGCCAGGCTTATAAAGGCCCTGGTGGTCATTAAGCCTAGTATTTACCTATGAACCTACGATCTAAAAACAAAGAGAGAAATATCAAGAACATTATGCAGTTTAAAAAATTCCACTAGAAGTTCAGTAAATCTGTAAAATATGGAAAAACATGTGAAATTTATAATTGTTCTTTGACTAATGATATAGCTGTATATATATTAGAACTGAACTAATTTCAGACATACATGGATTATTCCCTGTCAAAATCTTAATTCCATTATTTGGAAATGATCTTGGTGTATTGTAAGCAGTTTGTTTTAAAAAGAAAAATAATATACTTTTAGATTTGCAAATTTCCAGAAAGAACTGACCTAGGACTACTGTATTTTCCTCTTTGGACTGTGAACTTGATGACTTTATGTCTGGAACGAGTAAAGGACATTTGCATGGACAGCAGTGAAAAGAGAATAAAGCATGGTTTTCCAGACTCAGTGATCAATCGTATGTATTTTGCCTATGTGTCACTTGAGGCTGATGAATGTTTATAGACAATCAGTGATAGACTATAGCAACCTCCAATTAGTGCTAGGAGCAGGATAATATAACTGTAGTTAGTGCTTTCTGCTGCCATTTATCCATTTAAAATGTTTCATGCTATTATTCTCTGTGTAAGCATATATATATATATATATATATATATATATATATATATATATATATATATATATATATATATATATATATATATATATATATATATATATATATGGTTTACTATCATAATCATGAAACCACTTCCATCGAGTGGTCACGATGTCGAACTAAAATATTGAAAATCACAGCACCGAAGAGGCAGAACACCGAAACCAGTAATGTCAACCCATCTAAATTCGACAAAGTCGACATTACCCAGCATACTATCCCTCCCAGTCAATTCCACCTAACATTTTGCTGGGGGGGGGGGCAAGTCCCCTGCACCCTCATGTGGGAGGCTGCTCCTCTCACACCCCCTGCTAATTTTATATACAAACTCTGAGATTGCACTACAGCGAGGAAATGGGTGCATTTCCCAATCCCCACTGTACCTCAATCCCAACGCAGAATGTCAACATCATAACAGCGAATGCATACTAGTATTCGTTGTTGTGTTGTCAACCATTTTTGATTTGGCCTTCTGTAAACTGGGAAAATTACCTTTCGACTATCTCAGTTTGACGGAATGCCATCTGACAACATGATAGTAAACCATTTATATATTTGTTTTTTCAATTGTACTGCATGTTTTCTATTAAATTTCTGTTTCATTTACAAAAGCTTGTGGCTCTAGTTTATTAGCACATAAGGACATTGGCATAATATTAATGAATTATTAACAGTTGTCACCTGCATTTTGAAGAGTGACTGCTTTATCTATAGACGCCAAACAACTATATTCTGGTTCACTCATTTTAAAAGTGGACAGTAATTGTATACTTGATATGCTAGATTGGTTTAGCTGATCAGCATCATTGTACTAACAGTAAAGAGGTATTGCCACTTGAAATGTATCATTGCTCCTTCCTGGAAAACCCTGTGTGTGTGTGTGTGTGTATGTGTGTGTGTGTGTGTGTGTGTGTGTGTGTGTATTCACATGTATATAATTTTGTTACACTCTCAGTTACTGTTGGAAAAACTGCAATGCAAGTTATAAAACTTAGAACAAATTGGGTGAAATCCTGGGAAGGTACTAATTTTAACTCTGCTCTTCAGCTTTTCAGTGAAAGGCTTACTTTTGGTATGAAATCATCAGTTATAACTTCAGGAAGCAGTGCACATTTGTGGTATGCTGTTAACACCAATCATTTGAATATTAATTGGTGGGCAGTGATGGACAATATCAGAACAGAGACCTTGACCATCATATATTAACTGGTGATCCATAGGATTTAGGAGAAAAATTATATTTCCCAGGGGTAAGAGACGATGATGAAATTGTGTTAAGTAAAGTGACAATCTCTGCAATCCTATTCTAGTAATGATAAATGGTAAATATTGTAGAGACGGAGGACAAATGATCCTAAATGAAAACTTCTGAGATTTCCATTGAGCCACTAAACAATGTGCAGACATTGCGAACAGGAGAGTGACTGAGTATTATTTCTGTATAGGTAAGAACTTTCTCATTTTTTAGTATTCCATAATCTTCCGAACCATGCAGATGATATAGAATTGTATTATTTCCTCTTTGAGCCATGACTAGAAATATGCATGTACTGAATTCATGTGGACAAGCAAGAGGTATTCCATATTTTATTTTATTTTTCATATTTCAGAAGATGATACTGCAAGTTACTAATTTTCTACATTTAAATAAAGTAAATTATGAACTTGTTTTTACATAGACTGTTATTCTTGAATTTCCAAAAAATAAACTTTTCATATTTTGTATCTCATTCTTGCATAGTAATTATGTTTTATTCATTCAGCAAGAGAACAATGCGGAACCACCAATCATTTTTCAATTTGCCATCCTGAACACCTTAATTTCGGCTCAGATTATCTGTACTTCATTCATCAAAACCTGTAAAAATTGCATGAACTTGTCTGAAAGCTTTGAATATGCAAGTGGAATTGTGGAGAAATCAGATAAAGAAACCAGAGAAAAGTCCATGTACAGTATTCCTATATAAGACAGGAGAAGAAGCTACTCAGATATTTAATGATCTATGCCTCAAAGAGGAGAAAAAAAAAAACTAGTTAGCATTTATGACAGGAAGATAGCAATCACACTACCAGACAAAGAAAAGTCTTCCATATGTAGTGACATCGCTTCCAGAAATCAAGGGCACAGGAAACAATATAATTTTATGTGACTAAGTGCAAAAGCAGAACTAGAGAATGGAAGTGTGATGAATTGTGTTTGGCATAACAATGAACAAGTGAGTGGCAGACTGCTGAGAAAATCTGATATAACATTACAGAAAGCATTAGCTGTATGTGTAGCAAGTCAGTTTATGAATGTACAGTTAAAAGGGTAACTGAGGGAGAAGTAGGCAAAATAAAGGCAATAACTAATAATTAGAGCAGGAAGAAGTCAACTAAAGAAGAAAATAACGACAATACATTGCAGCTCAAGATGGTCTCCAGCATCAGCTGCAGAAATAGAAATAAAGCTGCAGGTAGTAGATGTGGACATAGGCTAGAAAAAAACAATGTAAAGCTTATAATCATATATATGTGTGATATGCATGTGTCTGAATCATACTGCAAAATTTGCTAAACAAAGAAACTATTTGCAGTATTTTCTTGTTAATGAAATCACAGAGGAAAAGAAAGCTAAAATATATTTATGGGTGCAGTTGAAATGTATGACCACTTGACCAGAGAAGTGTAGTGTATATCAAGCAGCAAGAGCACAGTTTGATCAGAAAAAGTAATCATTTAAGTTAAACACGTTACCTTTAAGATGGACCCTGCTGCAGCATTTTATTGGAATCGACATTTAAAGTGCTCAAGTTTCCAGCTGCTATGTGTAAATCTGCATGCACATTCAAGACATATTAAATCATAAACTGAAACCATCAGTTTTAGTTATGTGTGAAATTTAGCACAGAAATTTAAGCTAAGGTTTTAGGTGGTGCTTTTAGATGTTGATGGACTCAACCAAATATATACTGGCTCATGTGGCTTGTTGGAAACTTGATGTGGTTAACAGGATTTGCAGTGTATAGTAGCCACTGCAAATATTTCAAAAAACATTTTGAACATTTCCATGACAGATGACAATATTAATTATGATAAAGAAATGTTACAAATGAACGACTGACTGTACACATCATTTTGTGAGAAGCTAACAGAGACTACACAAATATTTAGAAAGCATCTAACTCTTAGTTGATACTGAGTCAATACCAATGGTATCTCCTCTGTGAATGTTACCTAAAGGCAGTTCCAGAAAGCTACTCACATTAGGAACAGTATTTTTAGAAATATGCTAATAATAGCAATAATACAGTTATTAGTACTTCATTAAGAGTCAAACAAGTGTAAGATAAACTAGAAAAGAAGCAACAAGTCAGACAAGTGACTAGAAGTGAAGCAATCTTCTTCATTTACTTCTGATGTTGATGGCATTTTGAAAAAAAATATATATATATGCTACTTTATTGGAACATTGCTGATAGCCAAGTAAATATTGTTTTAAGATTTCTTCTGGAGTCGTCCTGGTAAAACATGCACCAAGGAGAATACCTATAGTGCTTAAAGGAAGGATTGAACAGAAAACTAAAAGAATGGAAAGTCTTGGTTTGAATACTAAGCAAATTGAACTGACTGAATGTGTACAGTATGGTTACAGCTGTGAAACGGGAAAGCTAAGAATATGCATAGACCCTCAAGATCCGGGCAGATGGATTTAGAAGAAACAGTATCCACTCCTAATTGCTCAAGAGGTTGTCCCCAGCATGCTCAGTCCTAAATAATTTATATTAATGGATTTAAGTCAAATCTGTTGGCAAATTAAGATGGATGAAGGATTTTTTAGCCTTTTGTTGACTGGGTTAGTCCCACAAGGCTAGTTGCCTGTTTTTAAGGAAGACCCAAGGTGGTATCTACTTCCCCTACTCTTTTCAGTACATACTGTAGGGTCTTTTATAGCCACCTGAGCTACCAACAATTCAAGCAGCTGTGGCCTCAGTTTAACACCTCATGCAATAGTTGGAATGCTCTGGTGTGCAGCCCCCCCTTAAGCTGAAGTACAGTATAAGCAATTGATCTACCTGCAGTAAAAATAAAATCCAGAGCCTTTTGCACCAAAGGCGAATGTGCAACCTCTTGTGCCATAGACACTCCATAGTTCTAAGCTGTATACTTTTAGTACATACAGAACTGTCAGACTAGTTTTTTAGAATTTCTTCAGTGTAAGAATTTTCCCAAAAGTAGTAACTGAGACCATAAAAGACCTTGAAGGAGTAGTTAACATCATAGCTGACTTGCTTGCCAGGGATTCTGCTAGATAGGAACATGATTTAAGACTCCTTAATATATTAGACATGGTGAGGCATAAAGATGTGAATGAAGCTAAACAAGAATAAATGTCAAATGTACGTCACCGGTCTCAAATGCATGGGTCATATACTGACTTCAAAAGGTCTGAAGCCAAATGAGTATAATATTGTAAAAGTCAATATGTACATACCATGGGGTAAATCAGCTCTCATGCAGTTCCTTAAAATGGTACAGTATCTCTGAAAATGTATATTATGTTAGATGTCACAGTACTAATAAGGAAGCTACTGATCATGATGTCCCTTGGTATTCAAATACAGAACAAGTCAAACGTTTTGAGCTGCTAATGAAGTTTGTTACAGACGTTTTAACTCTGAAAGTTTATAATGTTTCCCACACTTTGATTCTTCAGTTGGATGATATGCAACTAGGTCTGGTGCAATACTTTTGTAAAAGGGAGAACAACTGCATGCAAGAATAGATATTTAGCAAAAGCATAACCAAAGTATACACAAATAAAAAAGCAATGTTGGCCATTTAATATATTTGTAAAACAATGACATAACCTTATCTATAGCAAAATAATCTTCCCAAAACTCCATTTAATTTACAAAGGATGCTTTTGAGCCCAAAAAATGTTATCTTAAAATCAAATATAAGCCAGGTAAACAGTTGCACGTAACAGAAACTATTAGCACAGTATACTGTGAGGATCAGAAGGAAGACTGGCTAGAGTGAGGCTCAGAAGATGCTCACATCATTCCCCAGTTGCTAATGTCTACTGATAAATCAAACGAGCATAAGATATATGACAGTGAAAACAGAGATATGTAGCTGTTGAAAGAAGCCATCATGAATGGTTGGCCAGACCAAATGAATGCATTATGTAAGGAAATACATTTGTATTATTGATACAGAGATTATTATTATTATTATATCTTTTTTTTTTTTGCATTCATGATCCTCTGTTCAAAACAAGTGAAGTTATTATTCTACTTCTTAAGAGATAATCAATACTTGCAAAAACTGATGATTCACATACAGGCATTGTTTTAAAATAATTAGCCTTACCTGTTGCAGATATAATTAGCCACCTTTTGAATAGTTCATGGTTTCCTAATAACAGTATTCATTTTTCTCTTCTAGGATAATTCGTATTTTGATATGCAGTTTGACAAAATTTGCACATTTGAAGCTTACAGCTGTGCATCCAAGTATTCATTTACTCGATGTCTAATCAATCTCAACAAAACTTACTATAAGAAGGAAATTAAAATTGTGAACTTTGATGATACCTACATTGATGATGGAATGCTGGAGTCAAATAAAGGTGACTGCATGGTATTGCTGAGGGTGTGCTTCTACGCTTTTAACCTTGTGTGCCTGTCCCTCTGCCCTGTACCGTAAGGATTCAGTATAATACTGCAGTAATTAAACTACATTTGCTAGTAATGAGTTACATGTAATTGAATCAGTAGCATATCAACATATTATTATTTCTTTTTTACTACAGGATGTGCATTGAAACCATGGCCATGTAATCATTCCAGAAGTGGACAGCAAAGACAATACTCTGCAGTCTATTAAAGAAATCATGTCTCAGGTACTGACTAATTTGAAAGGTTATGGTTAATGTTTCTCAGATTCTAGATTAAATTCACAGCATAATCTTATATTAAACAAATGTCTGATGTTTACTAAAGGCAGCACACTAGTACAACAATTAACACTGCTTCCTTACAGTGCATGATTCTGTTATTTGCTAGATAGGTTGCCTTCTCTTCATGGAGTTTGCATGTCCTTCCTGTGCCGTTTACTCCACTGTCCCAAAAACACGTGAGTATGTAAATTGGTGATGTGAAAAGTGCGCATATGTGTAAGCATGCACTGGATGTAAGTATCCACATGTCTTGTGACAGACTTTGACCCATCCATGATTGTCTCCTGCCTTATGCCTATTATTTGTCAGGGTAGAGTCTGACACCCCAAGACCTCAAACTGAATAATACAAGCTCAAAAACTGAATGAATGATGCATATAAACCCTCGTCTGCCAGAGTATGTGCTATTTTGTGATTATGTTTGTTATGCATTATCCTTTAACTGTTAGAGTCCACTTCCTCAAAATGTAGCTCCCAGTATGCAAAACATTAAAAAAAATCAATGTAAAATATTAAGTACTGTCCATTACCTCATTGTGTTCCTGTTGAAGATGAAATTAGTTCTGCTCTGATAATTATCAGGCAGTCTTGGAGCAGGTCACAGTGCTGGGACAAACTGATAATGTGCTAACATGCATCAGTGTCAGGTAATGCAGAAAGTCCATATATTCCTGTGAAGTCTACAACCTCATATACAGATGCATATATATATATATATATATATATATATATATATATATATATATATATATATATATAGATATATATATATTGTGTGTGTGTGTGTGTGTGTGTGTATATATATATATATATATATATATATATATATATATATATTTTATATATATATATATATATATATATATATATATATATATATATATATATGTCTCCGTGTGTGTGTGTGTGTGTGTGTGTGTGTGTGTTCATTTCAGATGGTAAATAAAACAGATAGGCACTGATGCTGTACCTTGAAACAAAGGTTTGGATATCCTCCATATAAGCATTTTATTACCATTAACAGGCATTTTATTTAATATGCTCACCATAATGTGCTTCATTAACACATCCACATCCAGTGAATCTTTACCTATAATTTACATCGGTCAATTTGTTATTACAGTTAGGTCTTTAACTTGCTTGATATGTCTAAATTATTCTTAGTTGTACATAGTTCTTGTAATGCATAACCTTATATGAGTAACTTATTTGTGTATGTTTGTTTTTATCCAAAACAAATTTCTTACTTTTTAATATCCATCTTATGTCCTTAGATGTTACAACTTTCTTGTCATACTTTCCTGTGAGTCACCCCTGTCATGGAATGTTGAGTTAGCTTGGATACTTACACATTTCCTTAAATACTTCTGTAATACTTAACGATGGATGTTGTTGAAGCAAAGCTATCTAGTATTAAATGTTAAAACAGCTCACTATTCACTCTTGTGTTGACTGGATAACTGCCATTTGCCAAAAACCTTTACTTTCCATCCAATAGCTAACAGTTTACTAACAACTTCAACTAGTAAGGTCATAGGATGGTTAAAATATGCTGGTTTTACTTATAAATATATAGATATTTTAATGAATTAATATGTTTCATTTATATTTACCATGGATATCAGTTAAAAATGTAATACTGAATGTGTGGCAGACTCGTTCAATGCAGAATTTTGAGGAGCATGAACTTTTTAAGATCCTAAATAAGGTACATTCCTCATAATGAGGTACACTTGAGCTGTATTTGATTGTAGAGTTCATCTTTACTCTGTTCAAGGAAGCAAAGTTCCTCATTTACTTTACTATATGTCAGAAAGCTGAACATTTACAGACATTGTCTATTCTCTAGCACATTATTATCAGTTCAGCATATTTTGTAAAATTAAAAATACACACACACACACACACACACACACACACACTCACACATACGCACTCCTTCATGACAGCTTCCCACATATTCACACATACATACACACACATCTACATTGTACTCCCTCATATATTCAAACATACACACCCTTAGATAACAGCTCCACACAGATTCAGACACACACCATCACCCACCCACACAACCACTCCCACTCATAGACACAGACATGCACACACACACTCCACACATATTCACACACACACACACACACACACACACACACACACACACACACACACACACACACACACACACATACACACACAAACACAGATATTCATACATAGACAAACACATATATGGTAATATCAAGGTCATAGTTTATGGCAGAACCATATCTGTCCATCTGTACATCTTATAATAAGGACATATGCATGAATCATTCTCATTGTTGAATATTTTTATATTAAAAAATAAAAAGGTAACACACAAGTTAACTCACAAACAGATGCATTGGGTATGGTATTAACCACATTGACTTAGATACCAGAACTTGTGGTTTAGCATGTAATTAACTACCACTATCAGCAAGTGGAGTTGAGCTGCTGATATAAAGATCAGAGTGGCTCCTGCAACACTGGCAGGATGGGTTCATTCAATTATCTGGATTCCTGGAGTATTTACCATGGGAAGAAGGGTTGAAAAGCCATTGGCCAGCTCTTCTCTCAGGTGTAAGGCTCTGGGATTTTCTTCTGCTCAGCAGAAGCCAGACGGGTTACCATAGCAGGATTGTGCATGTGTAAATATGCACCTCAAACTCGTAAACTATATTGTCAGAGACCTTATCAGACTAGACCCACATCAGTTTGGCTTTGTCAACTCAGTCTATTTAACTTTTTTGAGAAGGTCACACAGTTTGTTGACAGTGGTCATTCTGTTCACACAGCTTATTTGGATCTGGCCAAAGCATTTGACATTATGCCCCATGATGGCATTATTTATTTATTTATTTTAAGTTTGATGACCGGGGAAGTCCACTGGGCTAGAAGAGCCCGTTTTCAGTGGAGACCCGGGGAGAAAAGCTCCAAAACAAATTACATTTACATTTGAATTTACAACTTGCAGGTTACAAAGAAAGGGCAAAAATGTATACATTTCAATTACATATTGCAAGTTACTAGGGTCACAACAAGTAACTGTGCAGAATAAGTTAAAGACATTTCAGAGTGTGCAATACAGTATGTTAAAAGCTCAAGTGAGTAAACCATTTAAAATATATAGTAACTAGCTTATAATGGTAGGTAGACGTGATCAGATACAGTGTGTAATTAGAGGCAGGAGAATTCTATGCGAGTTGAGATATAGCTATTATTTCTTTTAGTTTAGGTGGTCTATAATGCATGGAGAGAGAACAGAAGGGGTTATGGAGAATACCATGGAAGATACACAGTCCAAGGCAGCAAAGAGAATCTTAAGGAGTTGTGCAGAAAGAGAGAGGGTGGAGAGGGGATTAAGTTGGAGTGTGGCATGGGCATTTCTATCCGGATGATAGATGAGATAATAGCTGGGTTTTGAAATTGTCATGCTGGGGAAGGCTGCAAAGGAGGGGAGGAGAATTCCATTTTTTGGCTATGGAGTAGGAGAGAAGTAGCTGGCCTGGAGGATGAGATGTTTTATGGATATGAAGGAGATTCTGGTTTGAGAATCTGAGTTGGCGGTTGGGTATATAGGGTTTTAAGGATGTAGCCAGAGAAGGGCAGTTTGCAGGTTTGTAGATAAGTTTGTGGGCAGTGGTGTCTTGTAGGTAACTAAGGTAGTTAGGAAGTTCAAGTCACTTGAGAGTGAGGAGGGAGTGGCAGTGGTGGGAAGAGTATTTAGAATTGGTTGCAAATTTGCAGATTTTGTGGTAGCAGGATTCAAGTTTGTTTCGTAAGCTGATGTGTATGTTTGTGAAAAGGGGTGCACCATACATTAGGGTGGGGAGCAAGAAAGTAGATGCCAGGGTTCGACGGGTAGAGGGGTGGAGGAAGTAGATGTGAATGTAGAGAAGACCTAACCTTTGGTGAGTTTTTTTGATTGCAGAGTGGATGTGTGTGTCATATTTTAGTTCATCTATGATGATACTGAGAAGTTTAGTGGTGGGGACTATATCAAGGGGAGTGTTATTCTGGCTTTGTATGATGAATGAGGTTTTATCGATAGTTGAGTTTCTGCTGGGGCAGAAGATCATTAGTTTAGTTTTATTTGGATTCAGGGCTAGATGGTTGGACTGCATCCAGATTTCTGTTTTGGAGAAGGCTAATTGTGTTTTTGCTAGAAGCTCGGAGGGTGAGAAGGCTGAGCAGATGATGGTAAAGTCATCTGCATACTGGATGACAGATGAGTCTGGGACAGAGTGGTGAAAGTTGTTAATAAATAGGTTAAAGAGTAGCGGGCCAAGAACAGATCCTTGGGAGACACTTGTGGGTGTAGGAAGGAAGGAGGAGGTGGAGGTTTTCCATTGGACTGCTTGCTGGCAATTGGATAGGTAGCTGGAAAACAAATCTAGAGAGGGGGGAGAGAGGTGTAGAGTAGAGAGTAGAGATATGAGAAGGGTGTGGGAGATGGTATCAAAGGCTTTTGACAGATCAAGGAATAATGTAGATACAAATTTGCCTGAATCACGTCTTGGTTGATGGTTTTTAGAAAGGAAAGAAGGGCAAGTATGGTGGAGTGACCGGGATGGAAACCATGCTTGGTAGGGGACAGGAGATGTTTTTGGGTTAGATGCATCATTAGTTGAGCTTGGATGGTTTTCTCAAGAATTTTAGACAGAGAGGATAGGATGGCAATGGGCCTGAAGTTGGTGGTGTCAGTATTTTTACCACCCTTGTGGAGGGAGATGATGTAGGCATGGCACCAGATTGAAGGGACGTATGATTCTTGTATGGATCTATTTATAAGGATAGAGACGGGGAAGGCGATGCTGTTTGCAGATAGTTTGAGAAGTGTAGAAGGAAGATTGTCAGGTGCATTGCGGCAGGGTTTGAGTTTGAGGAGGAGTCTTTTTATCATGCTTGTGGGAATGGGATTAAGGAAGAAGGGTGAGAAGGAGTTTAACTGGGTGGAGAGGGGGTTTTGGAGTGAGGCATTGCGGTTAGGGGAGGGGGATGGGAAGGAGTTGGATAGTTTGGCTATACAGTCTATGAAGAAGGAATTGAATTGAGAGGTGATGTCAAGGTCAGAGAGGGTGGGATTGGGACAGGGGTTTACTTTATTACCAGGATTTAATATAGATGAGATGGAGTCCCAGACTTTTTGGGGGTTTGTTGAGTGCAGCGACTGAAATTTGGAATAGTTAGCTTTGCGTTCTTTGATAATTAGCTTTCTGGTGGAGTTCAAATTCTAGAAGAGAGCTTGGGTTTTTATTTTTTTGATACTGCCTCCATTTTTTGTCCCTTTGTTGCATGGCGAGTTTGGTTTCTTTGGATAACCATGGGCAAGGATTGGATTTGATGAGTTTGGTTCTTAGTGGGGCTTGCTGGTTAAGGAGGGTAAGGAATGAGTGGTTGAAATGGGAGACAGCATCATCTAGAGGGAGAGTTCTTAGAGGGGTCCAGTCGATGCACTTAAGGCATTCTGAGAAGGGTTGTGGATTGAAAGATGACAGGTTGCGAGTTTGAATGTAGTGGTGTTGTTTTTGTAGGGGAGTTGGGAGTCGATCAGCAAAAGCAGGTAGGTGGTCACTGAGAGGATCTGGTAATATACCAGATTTGTTGATGAGACTTGGATCTGTTGTAAGGATCCAGTCAATGATGGTACCTGAGGTACCATCTTTATTTGGTCTGGTAGGTGAGTGAATTAGTCGCGAGTGGTTCTACAGGTTGATAGTATGGGAAGGGGCATCTGAGTTGAAGGAGGACCAATTGATGTTGGTGTCACCAAGGATATAGGTCTCATTATTTATGTGGGAGGAGAACCAGGATAGTATGTTCTCAAGCGTTTTGATGTTATCACTGGGGGGGAGGTATAGAGGGTAGCGATACATATGGATTTATGCTTGTTAATTTTTAGTAGTCCTATTGTTAATTCAACATTGGCAAAGGTTGGAATTGAATTGGTGTAGGGGGTTATGGTATGGGAGGTGGGGTAGATTATAGCTACTCCACCTCCTTTTTTGTGGGGATGATCACTGTGAATCATTTGGTAACCTGGTGGTAGGATTTCATGATCTTTTATGTAAGGTTTGAGCCAGGTTTCAGATATGGTGGTTATGTCGGGGTGGTTGTGGGAGAGCCATGCATGAAGGTTAGGGATTTTGTTTCTAATACTTTGTGCATTGTATCCTTGAGGCCGATTGTTTCTAGCGAAGGATGGGTCACATCCCATGTGTCTAGCTTTTTAGAGTATCTCCTCAGACCTGTTGTTACCAGATATCCTTCCATCCTGAAAGACACCTATGAGTTGCTGAATACCTTGGACACATTAACATTGGACAATTCCACTAACCATCTCCTCATCTCCTTGGATGTAAACAGTTTGTTTACGTCCATACCCAATGATGTAGGTATGCAATATTTGGATGAGCTCCTGGCTAATGAGCATGGTTTCAGTAATGACAGGAAGATCTTGATTCATCAACTACTTGAAATCATGCTGTATAACAATGTGTTTTTGTTTAAAGGTCAGCATTACTTACAGCAGTGGGGGGTAGCCATGGGCACCCCCTGCGCGAACACTTATGCTAATCTAGTGGTCCTGCAATGGGAGAAACAGTTTTTGTTCCCACATGAGATGTATAGGTCCATTCGACTATATAGGCGTTTCGTGGATGATATCCTCATAGTTTGGGGAGGGACTAGAGAGGATTTTGAAAATTTTTTGTGTTATCTGGAAACAACAACTTCATTTCTTAGATTCACCAGTGACATTTCGTCTGATGAGATACATTTTTTAGATGTGACTTTGAGATTGCATATGGATGGTTCTATTAGATCGTCCTTATACAGGAAGTCTGCATGGAAAAACAGTTTACTTCCTTTTGATAGCATGCACCCGAGGAATGTGTTTCCTGGCATAGTCAAGAGCCAGTTCCTCAGGGTGCAGAGACTATGTAGGGATGGGCCATCTCTCTTGAGAGAAGTAGATATAATGGAAGCTCTATTTCTAGACAGGGGTTATAATCGTGCTATGGTTAACAGCATTAGACGGGACACCCTTGGTGGTTTAGGTATTGAGACCCATATGGAAAGTTCTGTGGATGGACAGTTGACTGATTCTAGGAGTTACTTTGTTGGTAATAAGCCCTTTAGATCGACAGAAATGGTTAAATTTATCACTAAATACACCAGTAATATCAATGCCATCAAAACTGTCATATCCAGTAATTGGAATGTACTCATGATAGATAACAATACTAAAAAGCTAGTAGGTGCTAGACCAGGTTTTGTTTTTAAAAATTGTGAGAATTTGAAGATGATTTTGTGTAATGACCATCTTGTTGTTCCATTACCTACAAACCTTATGCCACTACCTTATGGCACCTTTCCTTGTCATCATTGTAAACGGTGTCCCCACATAGTAGATACACAATAATTTTGGAATCCTCTCACTCAGTTTAGGTTTCATCCCAAGTTCCATGCTACATGTAACACCAAGAACTTAATATATCTTGCAACCTGCAATGATTGTGAGGCGTTTTATGTGGGGTTGACAACTAGGAGGTTGCAAGATAGGATATACAACCATCTGTATGATATCCGGAAGTCTAAAGAAACCAATGCTTTAGCTAAACATGTAATGGAGTTTCCTTTACATGGTTTTTCTTTTAGAGTGTTACAAATATTGGGACAGTGGCAACGGGGTGGAAACCTAGCTAATGAGCTTGCATTGATAGAACTAAAATGGATTCTACAACTTGGCTCACATATACCCCCAGAGCTTAACAATTATGTGTCCTTAAAACCAGTACTTGAGTTGAGCAATATGTAATGGCGATATGATGTTTTTCCCAGTTTTATTCTTATTTTCATTATTTCTATTTTTAGTTTTATTTTTATTTTTACATTTTATATGGAGATGTTTTATCTTCTAAATGTACCCAGATGTTGCCTTTTCATATTTTGCCTTTATCTATGGCTGTTTTCATATCGAGGCCATATGGAAGGCTGTAATATATTATATCTTGTATATAAACATCCTACATATATATGTACTTGTATTTTTATTTTTATTTTTATATATACTTATATGAATTCCTAACATATATGTTTCCACATAGTACACATTCACATTTCTATATCTTATTAACATGGCTTCTTATTATGATTTGGAAGCCTAGTTATTATTATTCTTATATATATTTGTTCATATATGAGTCCTTTATGTGGTATCTTACTATGTTTTAAGATATATATATCAAATAGATGGCCTTCAAAATATGATGACTGCATAATCTATGATGAGTGCTAAATTTTGTTTTATTATATTTACATTTACCTAGTTTATGCATTTATTCATCTGTTTATTTATTTATGTATTTGTTATGGTTTTGGAAAATGATGGATTTAGAAAATTTCTGATGCCTATACATGTTAAGAGTTTATTAGGTTTACAGCGATGATGCAATTTGAACTGCATTTTACTACCACCTTGACAGATGAATTTGTTTGCGTCTGCACATACTTTTTGATTTACATCTAATAGATCTACAGCGATCCTGTAGTTCAAAATGAACCATTTTTGATTTTTACTTCTGTATATACTTGCTTAGATCTATGTTTAGTAAGCTTACAGTGATGCAGCAGGCTAAACTGGATTGTATTTAATTATTACTTTGATGGATGTATTTGTCAGCGTTTATACTCATTTTTCAAATGTACATATGGTAGGATACTGGCAATATTGTGGTTAGTATATGCACCTAGGTACGAACTCTTCTTTGGTATGTTGATTGATTAATTAATCAATTAATTTTCCCGCCTTGCTGCAAGTAAGGAATATAAAATGGGGTTGTTGTCTGTGTATTTTATTGTCTGATGAAGCGTGGGATGTCCTACGCGAAAGCGCTTACTTCACATTTCTTGGATGGAATAAAGATCTCATATTTTACTTTTTGTCGAACGCATCCATTTGGTCTTCATCGTGGTTTGTTACTCCTTTTATTATCTACACTTTGTGCATTGAGTGTAGTGATGCGCAGGGACTTAGGTTTTTTTGGGTTGAGAGGATGGTTTAGCTGCATTAATGCTGGAGGTTGGTCCGGGGTTGGGGTGCACATCACCGGCCTGTGAGATAGGGGTGTGGTGGAGGAGTAAACAGAGGTGGATAGGAAGGGATAGGAGGTAAGGCTGATATGAGAGTATTGATCTTTTGGAGTGACAGTTTAGAGGAGGGTGGGGGGTAGGGGAGAGGAGTACATTAGGTTTGTACAGATAAATAGTGTTGTAGTTATAAAGTTCATGTGAGATAGCAGAGTAAGAGGGGGAGTGAGCATGGCTGTATGGTGCAGTGGAGTGTGTGAGTGAGGTGAGGAAGGGGTTGGGAAGTTGTGTGAGATAGCACAGACAGGAAAGAGGGATAAATAGAGTTATTGGTGTGGATGTTAGAGTTGATGAGAAGAGCATTGTAGGAGGGTTTGCAGAGTTTGAGGAGAGTTTAGGATTTTTTATAGGTGGGAGGAGTTTCAATTGGGCCTGATTGTGGTTGGTTAGGGTGGGACTGTCCAGAAAAAAAAAAAAACAATCAGTGACCTGAAGTTGGAGGGAAGCTACAGGCAGGGAGTAGTTGTTAACAGTGTAAGACTTTCTCTTCTAAGCACTCATAAAGTATAGATATTATATATCAGAGGGGAGATGAGAATGAGGTGGACGTGTCCACAGGTTCTTTAGTGTAGGGCAGTAAGGAAACTATTAAATAAGTGAGTAATACTGAGGCTGGCAAAAATGTAACCAACAATTCCCAAAAGTGTCAGTTTCAACAGTTCAACATTATTAGTACATGCATTGAAAGGTATTACCATAAAATTGCACTGTTTAAAGTAATATCACAGAGTAGGCAGTTAGTCAAACTAGAAAACAGTTTGTTGTTAAAAGAAAGTACCACCAGAAAGTCCACAAGTAGATATCACCCCATCTGATCCCAAATGCAACCAAAATGTATGCGGCCAATATAACAATCCCATTTGTATTTCCAGCCCTTCTGCACAATTGCTGATATAGTGATAATCAACCTACAAAGTTGATTGTAATAAAACTACAAAACACCCAAGATAGCTTAGACACTGCAATACCCGGATATACTGTTATTCAATACTGTTACTTCAACATTTTATTGTTACAGGCGCTTAAGAATGCCAAAACATCTAATGCACTAGGCAAACACTAGAATGTACCCCTTCAGCATAAAGTCTATCTTTACAAGGATGATTGTTACCAAAATTGGACCCCAAAGTACATAGTAATACCCCTATCTGTATTATATATTAGTCTAGATAATAATAGCACAATCCAGCCATGAAGAAAAAAAGTTGTTAAACAGTCCGTTATACCAGACAATCTGAGCAATGCCCAAAAATATATGTAAAGGCAATGTATTAAATGTTTTTCTTTTAGTTCAACCTCAGGCCCATATTCACAGCTGCCATCCTGGTTAATATACACTTCCGACAACGCCCAAATGTAAACGCAGTCATTCCCCTCCATTTAACAATAGTAAGTTCAAACTCAAGCCTGTCTTCACAGCTGTCATCTTGGTTGATAAATACAGCCAAATTCAACAGTTTTGGTACAATACCAAACAGTCTTAGCCCCAAATGACCTGGAGGGGCAATCAATTGAATATGTAAATAGTAAACAGTTCATCCACTACCTTCTAGGTGCAAAACATAAATCCGGCTCCAACAAGCACCACAAAATACCCACGATCGATGAGCAGCACTGTTTGTTCTCATATGCTTCAAAGTCTCTCCGTAGTTTTATTTTTTTCTTTCGATAATCACTTCCTCTAAATGCTCTTGTTAGAATCAGTTGCCGAATCCAACCCATTGATGTTGATAATTACAGCAAGAAAATGTCGGTAGAAACGGATCAGTCGAGGTTTTCCATGATTATTGAAAATGAGGATTGCCTTAAGTTTCATGCTTAAAAGTTAAATTCTAGTGCTTTAATGTAATGTAGGCTTATTTAGGAATCAATTTATCACTTGTAAGTAACATTAAGGCACTTCATTTTGGTTGTTTTATTTGTTGGCCTTTTCAAGAGTTCAGCTCACATTTGTGCAGTCGCAAGCATTTATTTTAGACTTAGACAACATTTAAATGTTGTTTCCCTCTCTTAAAAGTTAGTTTTTACCTTGTATAATGATTTTTGAATGGAGTTGCAATCTGTACATGAAGAAGTAAATCAAATTTATGAGCCGGCGGAAAACAGTACTCAAGCCGCTGAATCACTTACAAATGCCTTCTACCAGCACCTGCAGGACTGCATGGATAAGGCAATCCCAAGCAAAACAAAGACTCTTTGTACCAAAGGCAAGCGTCCAGTCTGGTGGACCCCAGCCATAAACAAACTCTACAACAAAAGGAGGAAGCTACTACAAGATAGAGCAAAATCCTCAAAAAGGTAAGACACCCTTGATCACTATAAGTAAA
This sequence comes from Protopterus annectens, assembly GCF_019279795.1. Classification (NCBI taxonomy): domain Eukaryota; kingdom Metazoa; phylum Chordata; order Ceratodontiformes; family Protopteridae; genus Protopterus; species Protopterus annectens. Next base: position 774,668,970 of record NC_056729.1, read on the forward strand.
AAACTAAGAGCTCTCATAAAATCATCCAAAGCAAATTTTGAGAGAAAAATAGCTAAAGACTCAAAAGACAATCATAAGGCCTTCTTTAGCTATGTTAGAAATCTGGGAGGAAACTCCCAGATATGCTCAGAACTAGTTCAAAATGATGTGAAGATTACTGATCCAACAGACATTGCCAACATACTGGCTGACAGGTTCAGTGCAAACTTCTCCCCCCCTCCCCCGCAAAAGGAGAGATATCTATACCAAACGATTGCAGCCCCCCAAACATCTCCAACGCCCAAGTGAAAACTGCTCTCTCCAAAGCAAAAAACACAGCATCCATGGGACCTGATGGTGTCCCCGGCTGTGTGCTCCACGAACTCAATGAGGAATTAAACCCACAGCTAGGACAGCTGTTTAATCAAAGTCTTACCTCTGGATACGCACTCCAGGAGTGGCGCACTGCAACTGTGGTCCCACTTCACAAAGGCGGTGCCTCCACCGACCCTGGAAATTACCGCCCATTAGCTTGACAAGCCTTATCTGCAAAGCCATGGAGAGGATCATAATGGACCTCATAAATAAAGACATAGGGAATTTGCAGACTTTGGATCCAACCCAGTTTGGCTTTGTCAAAGGCAGATCATGCCTTTTAAACTTGGTTGACTTTTTCGAAACAGTCACCAAAGCCATTGATGAGGGAAAGGCAGTCCATACAGCCTACCTCGATCTGGCGAAGGCCTTCGATACAATACCCCACTCGGGTATCATTGAAAAACTCATCAGCTTAAATGTTAACCCATACATCATAAGATGGGTTGCAAATTGGCTGAGTGACAGAACCCACAGGGTCAGAGTTGCTGGCGCCATGTCAGACTCAAAGCCTGTCACAAGTGGTGTCCCACAGGGCTCAGTCCTGGGCCCACTCTTGTTTGGCATCTACTTTTCCGAAGTACAAGCAAACACAGGAGGGTTATGGCTGACAAAGTTTGCAGATGACTGCAAACTGGGCGCCATAGTAGAAAACACATCTGACACAGATATCCTTCAGAAGGGTCTCACAGAAACGGATAACTGGTGCCAGAGCCATGGCCTAAAGTTAAATGCCAAAATGCATAGTCATACCCTTCGGGAAAAACAAGGTTACCCCTAGCTACCAAATAGGTGGCAATCCACTGAGCACAGAAGAAGTTATCAGGGACCTGGGGACCCAGGTTGATAGCAGTCTGTCATTCGACACCCATGTAGCTAAAGTAGTTAGGAAGACCTTCTACATTGCCCACCTTTTCATGAAGGGATTCTCATCTAGATCAAGGGAGGTCATAGTCTCCCTTTACTCATCACTCATCAGACCAATGATTGAGTACAATGCCCCATTCGGAATGTATCTCACCCGACACTTGCAGCAGCTGGAGAGGCCACAAAAGTTCCTCACCAAAAGGATAAAGGGTCTCAAAATCTGTCCTATGCTGCCCGACTGAAAGAACCCCAGCTCTATTCAGTCGCCTACCGCCTGCTCAGAGGTGACCTTTGCCTAACATACAAGGCCATGTCAAACCCAGATTTGATGAATATCCGTCACCTCATAAGATCTAGGTCCATCAGAGCCACAAGGGCGGAGACTTAAACCTCGACACGGCTATTAATAGGACGTGCTGGAGGGATAGATTCATCACCCAAAGACTCCCTATGCTGTGGAACAAAATCCCGGTATATGTGAGGCAGAGCACCTTGCTGGCCTTGTTCAAGAGAAATCTTGACCAATGGATGGGAGATCGCAGATATACCCCAGGGATTACCTCAGTGTCACTGCTCGACAGAGGCACAGCAAAATAATGGGTATAGTTCCCCATACTAAAGGGGTGGCGTAAGCCACAAAACGATGGGCTAGGCTTGTAAATGCCCTCGGGCAGATAGCCTAGTATGAACCTATGAACCTATGAACCTATAAATGCTGCTGTAATTATGGATTAGAAGTTTCAGTTTTACCGGCAATCCTTATCAAACTGTTAGAACCAAATGAGATGTCCATTAGAAAATAATCTTTTTCATATGTAGGCATATAAAGAATGAGTCGTTCTACGTGTAGCCTTAGTTAAAGTATGCCTTTTAAAGGCCTTTCCTGTGAAGCATTCTTCATCCAGGTGTAAATTTATGTCCTATCTAAATATTCGAGACTAGCCAAAAAGTAGACAGCGAAGTCTCACATATTATTGATAAGCTAAGTGCAAAGTTGATCTATACATGGTAAGGAGGATAACTAATTTGCTGAAAGGTGGAAACCACATAGTTAAGGTGTCAAGCACCTTCTGAGAAAGTATGAAGGTAAATAGTGTTGTGCTCCAGGGCTCAGTACTGGGAATCCTCTTCAGCATCTAGTTCTCCTGTCCTCAGAATAGAAATTAGGACATTTGCTTTACTAAGTTTGAAAATGACCACAAAATGGCTGTTACTATTAAATCTGTCTCTGACACTGACAAAGTACATCAGGAACTAACCCCTATAAACAAGCAACACACAGTAAAAGGGCTAAAATTAAAAGGAAAAAAATGTACTATTGTCACATTTGATAAACGTCTCCCCCCCCCACCACCACCACCACATTGTACAGTATATCCAATAGCTCACTCCAAAATAAAAGTAAGCAGTGGTCAGAAAATCCTTCTGTTTAGCACATTTCATATCTAAAGACATATTGTCCAGGTCAGAAGCAGTTATCATTCTCCCTTATCTAGTCTAATTAGACCAGTTATTAAGTACAAAACCCACTTTGGGATATACCTTTCTTAACACATTAAGCAATTGGAAAGGCCAAGACAACTATCAGTCTAGAGTCGCTGTCTTGTCAGGAAAGGTTTGAAGTGTTATCCGTTTGCTCTATTTCTTAAAAGCTGTTGCATGATTTATGATGTGCTTTCTGAGCCATTAGGTACCATGCTTTCCTTAATATTCTGTATCTTTGTAAATCTAATAACTCCACTAATATCAGAACTAGGGACTTAAATCTTCACCAGCATATAAATAAAATATGATAGACAGACAAATTTATTACTGAGTCGACCCCATCTCTAAAACAAATTTATTCTTCAACTTAAACAAAGTGACACCCTATCATTCTTCATATTAAACCTGGTTGACTGCATGGGTACCCATACATTTATTACAGGACTGACCTGTGTTGCTCTCCTTGAGAAGGGGGGTACAGCATGAATGGGGGTATTGTCAAGGTGTAAATGGTCTTCTGATTCAGTTGTCTTATATTACCTGCAATTCTTGAGAGGTTATTTGCAAGATATAAATTAGCTTCAATAGAAAGCATAAGCAAACAAACTAGATGTTTAAGGCCAGAAGAGGCCAGTAGAGTTTGGAATCAAAAATACGCAAATAGTCAGATGCTTACATGTTATATGTTAACTCCATCCTGAGAAAAATGCATCTATGTTCAGTGGATCTTGTTCGGTTAATAAAGACTAAACAAGTAAATAAATATATTTTTCATGTCTTCCTTTCTTTTGTATAAAATCATTCCACTTTACAAAACCACAGCAGGTAACAACAACTATATATTCCTTGATTCTGAGCTACACATGAAAAGCAGTAAACTCTCCTCTTTCAGAGCTCATAATGCAAGAAATCTTTTCAAGAGATTGATGACTGCAGGATACGTATAATGAAGTATTACAAATGTCACAGGATACATTTAACTTATCTAAATAGTCCATCAAGAATAATGTATTTCAGTAAAGCAACATGTAGTCACATACTTAGTAAAAAGATGTTTATGTATTTTCTTAACGGAATGGAAAAGATCTTCAGAAAATACAAATGGAGAAAAGTCTAAAGGTCATAAATAATGACATGAAATCATCTACATATATAAAAGATTTGTTAAAAGCTGTCTTTGTTAACTAATATATTTAGACACATTGCAGGAAAAAATTGAAACATTTAGCCATTGTACAATTCGGTCATACTCCACAGAGAATACAGAAATTATTCTTCAAGTCCATTAGCAGCTTATGAAAAAAAAGTATGATTGAAAGAGTTCAGAAAGGGCAACCTGGAGTACTTTTATATTCATAAATGTTGACTTTGAAAATCAATGCAACAATTACAACTGCACTCCACGGAATTTCAGTGTCTACCTTGTGATGCGTGCGTAGTTTATAAGGCATTTAGTGATCCATTACGGTTCCTAACTCTAGGTCTGCGGAGCTCACTCAGCAGATGTCATAAAACGTAACTCACTCATAATAGTTCATATGAAGAGTTTCCTTTTCTCTCAAAAGGTTTGTTCAGCATTGAAACACCTGACTTGGTAAAGCATATAGTGCCTCAGGAATAACTGCTGACATCTGATTTCCATTCATTTCGAAAGTTTAAAAATGACAGCGCTTTCCTTCTGCTCATGCCTTATGATTTCATAATCATCTATGAACCAGATAATCAGCATACATCATGTAATGTTGCCTTTCTACAAAGTATTATTTTCTGTCAGGCCATTCTGGAACAATCTCCTTTATGAAATAGTACAGAAAATGATCACTGTAGGCTACTGACGATTCTTCTTCCATGAACTGCTTTGCAGGCCCTGTTGATGACAAACATCAGCAAATACATTGTTCCATCAGAGCTGGGATTATTACCATTTTAATGCTGCCATCTTCTCCTTACTTTTATTCCAAAATGCCAGAACGTCTGATGCTGTTTCATGCATGAAAATGTTCTAACATGTCTGCTTTCTACAGCTGCTAGTTGAACCCTTCTCACATTCAGCTCTAAGCAGGTCCATTCTCTCAGAATGAACATATTGGACATTGCATTACATTTGCTTGATGGCAGAACTACACCCTTTAAATGCAGTCAGCATTTTACTTCCCCTTCATCCCTGCTCCCCCATTATTCCTTCAATATGTGTCCCATTCCCTTTTAAATGCTCCAGTGGATTCACTTTCTGACACCCATTCTGGTAATCATCCAACATTTTTCTATAACATTCTTTCTTTGTTCAAGTCCTCTGACAAGAAGTCTCATGCGATTTTGAAAACATCTGAGTAATTTAAGGTACTTATTATCACAGCTGTGCTTTTTAATGAAGGGGCATTCTCTCTTTTAAGATGATTAGTATATTCAAGGATCATGAGTCACTCACTTTTGTCTCATTTGCTTCTTTCTATATCAATGACTCAGTTATATGTATTTCAGACAGGATCTTACATACGCATGCTGTCTTTTGCTTTGCAGCTTGGAACTGTCTGCTGTCGAAAGAACTGCACTAAACTGAGATCCCATGCTTGATTCATGGCTAAATATAACATTTCATGCAAGAACAGATCTGTTCTAATATCTCATACCTTCATATTTTTCTCAACTAAACATGAATCTGTTGACTTACATCTTATCAAATCCAATTACCTTGCCCTTCATGCCTTCCTAAATTATCTGTCACTTCATGTGTCTATTTGATGTTTTAGCCCTTTTCTGTCATGTCTGCTGAAAATGCAAAACACAGGGACAATATCATGTGTCAGATGAGACACAGGTGCACTATCATGTGTCAGATGAGACACAAGGACAATACCATGTATCAGATGAGACACAGGTGCACTATCATGTGTCAGATGAGACACAGGGACAATATCATGAGTTCAGATGAGATACAGGTACACTATCATGTGTCAGATGAGACACAGTTGCTCTATCATGTGTCAGATGAGACACGGGGACAATACCATGTGTCAGATGAGACACAGGTACACTATCATGTGTCAGATGAGACACAGGGACAATACCATGTGTCATATGAGACACAGGTGCACTATCATGTTTTATTATTTTTTCTTCTGCCTTGGCCTAGTAGACCGGGTTTTCCATCTACCTTATTCTACTCATTTATCACTGAACCCCTCATGGGTAATTTCAGTGTATTTCTTCATGCTTTATCCTCCCAGCCAAGCATTAAAAGAAGCCTAAGACCATGCTCAAATTGAAGAAAATAGTGCGACTTGTTCCATACATCCAGAGCCAGATCATGGACAAAGGGGGCATTTGGCAGGGTAATGGATCCGGCCCCTCCCCCATAGCAGCCCCCTCCAGCTGCAGCCTCCCATGCATCCATTTCCATGTCCCATTACTGGCTATTTCTCCTCATTTACCATAAATACTGTTCAAACCTGTCATTCTGCATAATATTTTCTTTTTTACTTCTACAATGATTACAGATATTTGGATTTAACTTGTATTTCAAATTTTATAGCACAAGCACTGATAGCTATTTCCTAAACAAAACAACACAGCCTCACAATGAAGACAGCATTAAAACTCACATTCAAAGAAAATGCATCTGGCCAGCGGTGGAGTAAGTTTGGGCTGCTTTCAAACCATAGGCCCCTTGCACACATTTTTAGAACCATGCATACATGTATGTGTTCTTTGATACACCTTCCTGATTGTATTAAATTACATTCCTTGTATAACACTGTACAACTTGTTAGATTTTATTTTAAATGTGTAGTTTTTAACATTTTTTCCAGTAAGCAAGGAAACAAAATGTATTAACCAATAATGTCAAAACTGTCCTGTCAGAACATTTCAACCATAAAAGGGCAGCCAGACTTCTGTCATTAAAATCCTCCAATATCAATCAGTATACATAATTTCTGCAGTAGTAAAAGTCATCTGAATAATTCCAACATTAAAGAGATTTGTAACTAATGAAGAGATTGCTGCTGGCAAACCACTTTACATTTCAGTGTTGCATTTACAAATTCACTGCCTGCTGCCCTTGAAGAATTAATTGCCTAAGTTACATTTAAAAAAATGATGAGCTAATAATATTGCAGTAGGAATAGCTGGTAAATAACAAGTTTATAGTTACTTGGCATCTCATCCAAAAGATGACACACCGAGGAGTGCAATGCACGCCCTTCTTCCCTTAAAATACACTACAGTATCAGCTATCAATCTATACGGTTTGAGAATAGAACCCACAGCCTTCTGCCCCAAAGGCAAGTATGCTATTGACATTCCTTGAAAATGTACCCCAATGGAGGTAGCTGGTGTAGAGGATTAAGGATCCTGTCTCCTGTAAGCAATGTACAGGGTTTGAGCCTAAGCACATTAATTAATCAACCTGCCAACCCTACCCAGGGCATTTGACACACACAACTCTGTTCTTCATACTGTAAGGAATGTCTTGCTCATAGGTGTTTACTAGGTTAATGACCACAAGGGCCTTATTAAACCTAGCTATGCATTCCAAATCTCTGACAAGTTCTCGTACCCTTGATAACTGTAAGTAGGGCTTGGGAGATGAAACATTTACAAGCAGGGGCCTGGGAAATGAACTCTTTACAGGCTATCTGTGTTCATTAGAGACACAGATGCTAAACCAAGGATGAATTTCCTGTACTCCATCCAATTGTCCAAGTTGCACTTGAATTGGGTTAGGGAGGAACTCTGCTTCATGTGGATGGACCCTGTTCCAGAGAAGCAGTAGTCTCTGGGATACATATTTGTATCTCCAGCAGGTCACATTTATATCACTGGCAAGGTTTAAGTTTTTAGAATGGGTAATTCTGGTTCTATTTGTTTTGTGAATATGCAGAAGTTCCATCAGGGTGGGGTCTAACAATGCCTTGTATGGTAGGTACTGTTCTGAAGTCTCTGCCATGTTGTCTGGTTCTAGTCCTAGCTGCCACAGCAAGTTCCCAGAAGCCATTCCAAATTCTCTGGCAGCAGTGTTAAAATAACAGCAAGTTTCAAAGTTTAAATCTGTGTGTGTTCATACTATGGACACATGCATGCACGCACAGATGCAGAGTACATCCTCATTACATCTGAGTGACGCCTCCAGGTGCATCTGTAGTTACCTCCTACTGCTCCTCTAGGCATCAAATATTGCTTGTTCATATTTGCATTAATAATTCCAAAACTATGCTACATACAAGGTTTAAAAATATTTTATCTTGAAGCATACCTGATGGCAAACACAATTGTATTGATATTTGACCTATGACAATGAGTATTTGTTAGAATTGTAAGGTGATAACTTTATTTTTTAAAGGCTCAAGCCACGCCCACTAGGAGTTAAAGGTGCACAATCAAAAGAGCTGTACTGGAGGGAATGAGTTAAAGTAGAAATGTAATTGTTTTAATTGTTTAATGTATCTTTAATTATTTATTAAAAGAGAAATGTTGTGACAGCCCCCTCCCCCCAGCCAGTGGGCCCTAGGCAACTGCCTGCGTTGCCTAATGCTGGATACAGCTCTGGATACACCAGACATTACAGCCTTCAAGCCAGCTTCTTAAACTGTTTAATTCACTTATATAGCTGAAAATTTATATTTCAAAACTACTGAAAGGTACAAATGGTGTTGAAAATATACAGTCCCATATACCTTTCACAGATATTCTGCAGCACAATTTTTATGAGCTCAGTCACCTAAAACTGTTCAGATGTTTTTTCTGGATGTTTTTTTATTGACCTATCAATGCAACTACTACAACACTTCAACAGTTCAGCATTTTCACACTCCTGAGGTGCCAGCCTTCAGCATAAATATTAAACTGAGGTCCAATCTGCTTGAGTTCATGATAGCTTAGATTGGTGATAAAGACCCCATGACTTTTATGAAAAAGAGTAGGGGAAATGACCTACCCTCACAATGAATGAAACTTGCACTATCTAAATCATATAGTCTGCCCCATTCTACAAAGTAAAGTGTGAACTGGAGAACCCTATGAATCAACTCCCTGATGTACCCTTTCTCAGATCCAGACAATGGAAATAAAACATTTCTAAGCAAAGTCCTTTACAATCTCTAAAATCTGAAGATACTGATTATATCAAAACTGCCACTTTAGCAATAAAACAAACATAACAAGGTATTCATAGTACCCACAAGGAAATTGTAGCACATTACCACTTGACTACAGTACAGCAAATCCAAGGACTGCAGCAATGGAGGCCACAAGAGACCACATGGGACAAAGAAGGTCTGCCATAAACCTGAAAATGCATAAAATGAAACAAGAAATGCTTGTAGTCTCATTCTGACTATAACACTGAGATAAGGTACAATATCACATCACCCACAATATACTAATTTTCATGTGATAATAGCCACAAAAAATCATAAAAAAACATGCACAAGGGGATCCAGTAAATGTACATATAACTGAAGAAATCAGTGGATTTTCTAAACTCACCCAAGGTCTCTTTATGGCAATGTACCAATGGCATAGCATATGCCTTTGTCTGAAAGGGCTGCAAACCCTTCACATCCAAATTATAAACAGTAATAGGATACAGAATTATATTCTGCCAAATAGGATTAGAACAAGCAGCACAATCTTTCCTAGACTTGTTCCTTCCTTACCTCTTTTATCAAGAATCATGTAATAACTGCAAAATTCTCAACTATCAACCGGTAGACGGCACATACACTGAAGTACAGATCGACCCCACATACAATGACGTACAGATCAACCCCTCACACACTGAAGTACAGATCGACCCCACATACACTGAAGTACAGATCGACCCCACATACAATGACGTACAGATCAACCCCTCACACACTGAGGTACAGATCGACCCTACATACGCTGAAGTACAGATCGACCTTAAGTACAGAACATGCAGATAATCAGCCAGGTACACCATCTGCTTACCACACTGATTCAGATGGGAAGAGATCACAAACCCCACAGCACAGCAATGTGTATTGTGAGCTGATCCATTCTTCTCCCCACAATAATAGTAATGTGTAGGCTTTCCAGCACAGAAAAGACTACTTCACAAAAGACTAGAAAAAAAAAAATTTGTCTGGTGTTTAAAGACACCGACCCTTTAAAGCTAACTAAGCTTGTGCCTTTCCCGTGGTCACCCAAAACCTGTCTCATCATAGAGATTAACTGTATTGTCATACCCTCGGATTTACAAAGCCCGTTATAGCATGCAGGAATAGTTTAAGAGCTATTTTCGGCAATATGGCCGACGTGCGATCCAGGAACGAGTTCCTGGGATGTGCACGTGAGCTCTTAGGCTAATCCTGCACTGACTGAGCTTCTGTATGCAAATTACCCTCATTTGCAGGTGAAAACCATGCAAATGAGGGTAATTTGCAATCCAGGAAGGAGGCAGCAGTCAGTGCAGGATAAGTGCACTCTGCAGAAATGTACTCGGTTAGTAACCGTGTACATTTCTGTAAACTACAAAACGGAGCTATGACAGCACCAAATAAAGGCTGCATATCAGTGATGAAGCATGCCAATGGCCAAGTAGAAGGCCATTGGCATTGCAAAATGTGTAAAAAATGAAAAAAACAACTTTTATTTTTCTGTCGCCGATCTTGCCTGTTTAAGCATAGGGCAGCAGCGCTCAGACGGGATAGGGAGGAAAATAATAAAACAAACCTATAATAAGCAGTCTAACAAAAAGCAGTATTCAGCCATGCAAGTCAAAGGCAGGCATAAGACAACCTGGCCAGTGAGTAGCGATTGCTAAGGGGGGAGGCTCAGTGTGGGACATGTAACTATGCATTAGCAGGCAACCCTATGCAAATGATGGGAAGGATAGTGATTCCCAGATTTCCCCATGGTGAGAGGCAGGCCCCAAGAAATAGCTGGGTGCAAGACTAGGAGATAGGTGACATCATGGGGGTGTGTGTCTGGAATACTGTAAGTGGACTAGAGCCCTGTGGCTCAGGACTGCTCCTAGCTTAGCACAGCTAATCTAGAGGTGTATCCAAGCTGCCTAGCACTCCTGACAGAGTGTACGAGTGTGTGTGCTGCACACAGGGTTTCACAGGAAGAAAAAAGAAGTTAAACCAGGAAATAGCAGGACTGTGCACATTTGAGAAGTCTGCGCGGCGTGCACACAGGCTTAAACAGGGAGGCAATGGAAAGGGAAAACAGCAGTAGTTAGGTAATCAAGGAGAACTAGCTGAGCTGACAGGTGAAATGTATCAGACACAGCCAATCACACAGGCAGCAGCCCAGCCCAGCACACCACTATAAACTATGCAAACACCTTTCCCCTTGTTATTCCCAATAACTCTGCACCACCGGTGTATACAAATGGGGAAATTTTAGAAAACAAAAGCAAGAGAAATAATGCTAGGGGCTGCTTTTGCTATCATAAACCAGCATGTGCAAGAGGCTGAGGGTGATGAGGATGTGAATGTTGCCGAGCAACCCACAGTGAGGAGACAGAGAAGAGTGTACAGACCCAGGGTAACCTACCAAGGGCTTCATGAGCTGGAGATAGTGGAGCGCTATAGGGTGGACAGGGACCTCCTACAGCAGATTGTTGAGCTGTGCTGGCCACGCCTCACACACAGAACTAACAGAGGGGAACCCATCGTAGTGGATACCAAGGTATGTGTAGGCCTACGTATACTAGCTACAGGTACCTTCCAAAAGCCAACTGGTGATATGATGGGGATATCACAGGCATCAGCATCCAGGGTACTCCACCAGTTCCTGGATGCTATGTCAGCACATGTCGGTGAGCACGTATATCTCCCCATCACCCGTGAGGCATTGGCCAGCAATATGCGTCTTTTCCATCAAATAGCAGAATATCCCGAGGTAGTGGGTGCAATCGACTGCACGCACATATGCATCAAAGCACCACCCGGTGAGTGGGGTAGGGTCTACATCAACCACAAGGGTTTCTCCTCCATCAACTGCCAGGGTCATGGTTCATGGTTCATGGATTAGTACTAGACTAACTGCCCTTGCGAGCCATTTTAAGCCTAGCCAATTATCCCCTGTGAGATTCAAACTCTGTGCCTTGTGTTTTTAAGGCAAACACCTTAACCATTAGGCCACCCTCCCGTGTGCGATGCCCAGGGCATAATAATGAATAACCTATACTCCCTATGCTGTGGAATAAAATCCCGGTCCATGTGAGGCAGAGCACCTCGCTGGCTCTGTTCAAGAGAAATCTTGACCTGTGGATGGGAGATCGTAGGTTTACCCCGGGAATCATCTCTGTGTCACTGCTGGACAGAGGCACAACAAACTAATGGGTACAGTATTTTTTCATATAAGAGGTGGCGTAAGCCACAAAACTTTGGGCTAGGCTTATAAATGCCTTAGGGCAGATAGCCTAGTATAAACCTATGAACCTATGAACCTATGTGCTGGCTGCCCTGGAAGCTACCACGATTCCTACATCTGGCATCTGACACAGCTGTACCACAGATTTGCCAATGGGGACATCCCACACGGTCACCTAGTGGGGGATGCTGGATATGCACTGGAGCCATGGCTGATGACACCCATCAGAAATGCACACACACCCAAACAAGAACTCCATAATGAGACACACGCACAAACATGAATCATAATAGAGCATGTGTTTGGGATGCTGAAGTCATGGTTCCGGTGTCTGGACACATCTGATGGAGCCTTGCAGTACTCACCAACTACATGTACCCAAATTGTCCTTGTGTGTGCCATGCTACACAATATGATCCTGCGGAATCAGCTGTAGCAGGAACAGCATGGGGCAGGGCCATACAGCCCCCCACCATTGCCAGGGCCTGCACAGCCACAGAGTGACTCAGAGGAGGAACAAACTGAGCCTGCCCCAATAGGCAGAAGGAGGTGTGCCCAGTATGCCCTGGCAAAGAGGCAATGTATAGCACATGCACTGACACATTAGGGACCCAGGGAATGTCACTTCTCGCCGACTCGCACATACAATAAAAGGGATGCCAAACATGACACTACCTGTGCTCAACCATGTATAGGGAGTGTACTATGTGCATCTGACATAGGCAGCCTTGCAGCACCACCCTCAATACTGGGACACCCACAAGGTAAGTGACTCACACATGCCAGTTGGGGGGGTCACATACACAACAACTGTTACAGTCAGCAGGATAAGTGTAGACAAACACAAACAAATGCTGCACTATGGCCTCTGAATGAGCCCTATGTGTAACCCCCCAGGCCTACACAGACAGACTACAGCAGGCCAGGCAGTTGGATGGAAGATGTAAAGGCTAGGAAGTCTGAAGCTAATATGTAGGCAGTGAAAGCTAGGATCTGTAGTACACCGGTATGCCTCTAGCCAGCACAATTGGCAAGACTGCAGACTGAAATGGAGTACCTGACATACCAGTACAGTCCTAGCAAATGTGTAGAAGTGTCAGGTGTGCCCCCCATCCTACGTACACTAATAGTAACAGTCAGGTGTGCCCCTCCCCCACTCCTGTGTAGAAATGTAGAAACATTCAGGTGCCCCCCCCCCGCTATGCAGAAATGTAGCAACAGTACATGCCAAATGACCGATGGATACCCTGCAGACACAACATGCTACCTGTCGGTGTACAACACAAAGGTCAGCACCGCAGTGCAAACAACCTGGACATGCTCCACACATGCAATACAGATGGCCATACTGGGCATGCTCACACACTTAGAGAAATGAAGGCAATGTCAGTCAACAACATACTGAAAGGTCATACTGGGCATGACACATGAAGGCCAGGTCTGCAAACACCAGTGGACCAGACATATCTGGCAGTCGCAGTTCTTAGTGCAGACACATGTCAGTATGCACCACCCCTGCCTTGCACACACAGTGGATAGGAATACAGACATATATGTAAGGACACCACACTATAATAAGCCAAAGGTAGATGGACATAGATGTGTGGAAGAGGGTCACCGTGGCAAGGACCCATCTGGGACTGTCCCACCCAGCACACAGCCAAAGGCCCACAACCACATAAGGTGCAGATGCACTCACTGCAGATACTAGCCATCAGCATCTGTCAGCATAACAGACTATGTGGTGCTCGTGCCAGCTGTGCAACATGACTGTACAAGGAAGTAGTCATCTAGTAGCTGTATACACGTACCTGTGACATATGACCCCATGTGTGCCTGCATGTGGCATGTCATCCCCTACAAGAATGGGTTATTCTCCATGCACACACCACCCACCCCATAGTAGTAGTATGACAAGCCTGCTGAGGTCATCCAATGTGAAATACACCTTTGTGAGAACTGTAGCTCAGGAATCACCATGGTGCGTCCCATAACTGCGTACTGCTGTAGTGATAAACCAGTTAGGTAGTAGCCCAAACCCCACACTTGGCAACTGTGTGAATGTGTTTATGTGTGTGTGTCTGTCTGTCTCTGACTGTGTAGAGATCAATGCTTTTTAGGATGCTCAAGCTCCGTACAATTCATATACACTGAACTTTGGCAAGGCCACTGATGTTACTCACCTAGGAATACACCTCTGGGAAAGTCATAGCCCAGTAATCTCCGTAGCGTGTCCTGTAACTGTGTATTGCTGCAGTGAGATAAAATAGTTAGGTAGGTGTTCTAAACTCAGACCTGGCAAGTGTGTGTGTGTGTGTGTGTGTGTGTGTGTGTGTGTGTGTGTGTGTGTGTGTGTGTGTGTGTGTGTGTGTGTATGTGTGTCTGACTGAGTAGAGAGCAATGCTTTTTAGGCTACTCACACTCCGTACAATTCATATACTCAACTTTGGCAGGGCTGCTGATGTCACTCACCTAGAAATACACCTCTGGTGTGTGTGTCTCACTGTCTGTGTAGGGAGCAATGCGTTTTAGGTTAGTTACTCGCTGTACAGTCAAAATGCCCTACTTTGGTAACCCTGCTGATGTCGTACATTGTGAAATACACCTTTGGGGAAAAGGTACTCCAATAATGTCCGTGGCGCATACTATAACTGCATAGTCACTAGTTAGGTAGTGGTTCTACTCCCAGACATAACAGATGTGTGTATGTGTGTGTGTGTGTGTGTGTGTGTGTGTGTGTGTGTGTGTGTGTGTGTGTGTGTGTGTGTGTGTGTGTGTGTAAAACATGTATCCTGTGTAGATGTAGATGTGGCTGTGAGTGTGTGGCACCTGTGGCCAATGCTCGGTTATTTTATGGTGGCCCTACTATATATCACCATGTCAACCATACAGGGATACCAGATGTAAATTAGCTGAGAGGCAGGTGTGCAAAGCCATACCCAGACATGTGACATCAAGGCCAGCCAATCACAGTTAGCAATCTCACTATTACCCAGAGCATACACACACACATGTCTAGGCAACAGCCAATATGTGGGTAGTATATTGCATATTAGCCTCTGATAGTAACTCTGCAGTGATAGCAGTGGGTTACAGAGGGCATGTCACCCTGGCCATCTGTCCAATATGCACATACATGCAGACAGTGCACCTCCACCATGTTCCAAAATGGACACCTGCACCACTCCTGGTGCCTTCACATGCGACTCCCAACGGACATACCATGCCTGATAACATGCCCTGTATGGACAGATGACACTGACAGCAGGGAATTCTGTTAGCATGCTATCAATGTAGGTGCAGGGTAAACCTGCTGCCCATTACCAGTTCCTGCCACAGGTGGGCAAGACTGGCACATCCAATGATACTCTGTGTTAATAACATGGGCCAGACACCCCAGGTACAATACCACATGTCAATGTACATCCATGTGGGAGGTGTGCACATCCCAGACACCATCCATGTCATGGAGTAAGGAACATATACATGGCAAGTGATGCACAGCATTGGCCACACAATAGTCACGCAGGTGACTGGATGGGGGATGCAATACCCACCTGTGTGGGCAGATGCAGAAACTACAGGCTTGAGGCACAATGCAGACCATCGTCATGTGGCCTGACGCAAAGATATACCCATCCCCTCTTCCCTTGTACAGCCTGCTGGCACAGTTGACCACCACACACCCATGCAGTCATGCACCCATGCATGTCAAGACTGGCACCCTGTGTGTCCGTGTGTGTGTTGTATGGTGCATCTGACCACATCCACACTCACTAAAACCCCCAGGGCATACTGAAGCATGCTGTTTGATGTCTGACACCTCATCATACTCTATGCCCATATGATCTCCGTATGACCCGTGTGGTGCATGTGATACCTGCACATTGATGTGTTGTGGCAATCACATTACTGATGAGTTACACTCCTGGCCCTGCCAAGTGAGTCAATGTGTGTGCGTCCCTGTGTGAGTGTGCCTGTGCTGACGCTGGCAGCTGTTCATGCAGACAGGCACGTGTACGTCACCTACCGTATATCTACCGTATCCCTGTTGCAGATGTCACTCATCATCACAAATATGCTCTGAGTCCTCCACAGCAGGTAACCCACATGGCACAACCAATAACTGCATCAAACTGTGATAGCACTACATAGTTGTTGGGGGTTTGATACCCTGTGCTGGTAGGTGTGTGACACAAACATGATTCTGTTTTACTCCACCACCCCTCCCTGACATGTATTTGCCTCTGTCTACCTCCCCCACTCTCTCTCCAGTGGATTTGGAGACCCACATCTGCTATGCCTAGGCAGCAGCATGTGTAATGTAAGTGATGCTCATGATCAGCTGATGGCCTCTGCATGAATTTCAGCCCTCCCCTAGCTGATTACATGTGGAATGGCTGTGGTAACAGGCCCATAGCCAATTGCATGGAAACACACTCCAATACCTAGGAACAATATAGTGGTGTTGGCCTTTACAGTCACTGTGAGCAGGAACTCAATCTGTTGTTTGGCAAACAGCATCTCAGATGGATTGGGGATTTACCTCTAACAACATACACTGTGGAAAGAGGGCAACAAACAGGAGGGGGATGTGCCTGACTACAGACAGTAAGTGCTGCTATACTGCATGTGGAGTACTGTTGGTTTAACAGTAGTGTTTGTCTGGATAAGCCTGTCATACATGTCACAATACCTGCCATGTCGGTCCCATGTATATGAGGGGTCCCCATCCACAGGGTCATCCGCAGACTGGGCAGTGCTGTGCCTTTGGTTTCATGTGTCAGCTATGGTGCACCTATCTGCAGAATGCAGAAGGTAGTGTGAGGATAGCAGGCAGTAGTGGTGACAGCTGGGAGAGTTACCGACGTCACATTCCTCATAGGACATAAGGTGCAACAAACCCTGTTACGACAGTATATGTATGAGGGTATTAAAGTGGCATGTCAATATTAGCCCTGTGTTTGTGCCTCCAGCCACAACTCTGTCAACCTTTGTACATATGTCATGCAGTAGGGGGTGCATATGTTCTGTACTCCATAGTCATTGACAGCATATCTGATAACAAGACAGTGAGATATCAGATTGCTACACACGCTATGTATAGTAGGGGTTATAACTGAGGACATAGCCGGGCCATTATGTGGTTGTGTGTACAGTACTGAGGTATGTGTAAGTCTGGTAATTGTCGACAGTGTGTGTATAATGAATATGTACCTTGGCCTGTGTAGAGACTGTTGTACATGTCATTGTTCCAGGTCCTGTCCTATCTGATGTTACATGCTGCTCCACTGTATGTCACCCTAACAGCTTACATGTTTGTAGGGGCAAACACACACATGTCCCATACCACAGACAGGCATCGGACCACATGGTCTAGTGGCCCAGTATATGTAGGGGTGTTGTGTGAGTGGCTCATATGAGGATGGTGTAGGTCAGATAGTCCATATACTGTACTAGTACGCTAGCTTACTATATGTGGCTGTGGCTGTGCTCACATTGGTTGTGGTTATGCACTTTCACAGAGGTGTCTGTTACTCTGTGATGTGACATGCCTGTAGAGCCTGCTATCTATGCAGGTAAATGTGTATCCCAACATGGGAGATGTAGCCCAGTGTTGAGTCAGTCTGCCTGTAGCGAGCACTGTGCTTTGTTACATGCCTAGCACATTACTGTACTTATCCAGTGAGATGGCATGTCCAGATACTTGCCAGATGTACTTCTGCTGGGCCACCATGACAGTCATGTAAGTCAGACAAAGCAGTGGGATGCTGTTCAGATGTATGTCACTAGCTAGTGGGTAGTGTGTGGCCATGGCACCTCTGTACCAGCAGTTATTATGTGTCAGGACAGACAGGGGTGTAAGAATGTATAACCTATGGGGGCAAATGTAAACCAGTATTTACGTGTGATACCCATCTACATGGCTGTTAACATCCACATTAACAGACCTGGTCCACATGTCTTGCGTAAAGGGGTTCTGTGTATACCCCTGGACTGACCAGCATGTGTCAGACTGACTACATATATTGGGCGTATCACAGCTATCGTCCACAGGGGCGTTACTGTTCTAGCAGTGGTACTGTACTATAATGACCTTAGGATGTCTATCAGTAGCCAATGGAGAACATGTCCACAGAATATGTGGCCTCCCACACACACCATGTCTGTGAAGACACTCCCTATTACAGTAGCAATACTCTACAAATATACCTACAATACATACATGCCATCCCCTTGCACTGAGTGGTTGGGACTATTGGAGCTGAGGTTAGGCTACACCCCATATGCAGGACATATGGCAAACATAAATATACATATCATTATACATATATCCATATAGATATGTACACATTTACATAACTTGCTTACTGTATGACAACAGTTGTGTACATATGTGCCTGTGTTCCAGACTCTGTCCTCCACCTACATACCTGGCTTAGCACAGGTGACATGCTGTCAGGGTTTGTTATGTAGTGGGCTGTGTGTATGTCATGCTGTCATTCCTGCCATCCCTCCACTGCTGTCGTGTCCCCCACACATACTGGGGGGGTTGGGGCCATATATTGTTGGGCTCCACCTACATAATACATGTGTGCCCTAATGCACTGCAGAGGTCAGTGTACATAACCATGGTATATGGCCCAGTAGTAGTGAGTGTAGGAGGGTGCACCATGACTAACCTAGGCTGTAACAACATGCGTGGGTATCTGGGGTAAGCTGCCTTAAGGTATCTGGATGTACAATACCATACAGTCCACCCTGGGTAAATGCAGGCCTACTGCCTCCTGCCATACAAACTGTTTTGTTTGTCTGTGTGATTGTGATGGTGTCAGTTATGCCTTGTTATGTAACAGATACATCCCATTGTGTCAACTGGGGTCTGTACCCCCTAGGGATTGTGTACAGAGTGTAGATAAAGGCTGCTGACCTATATATCTGCATTATGTACTGTTGATTGTCTGGTATGCTGTGGGCCAGTCTGTCATTACTATTGTACTACTAGAAGGCCTCGGCCTGGACAGCAACATGTGTCAACCTTACCAGACTACTGTCTCAGTATAACTGTTTCACAGTTGCATTACACTGTTCATATGGATGTCAGTGTCTAAACAGCTATATGACATGGCATATACATATACAACTGTCATAGTACACAAATATAACTGTCACAATCATTTATGGGCACCTGTGTGTGGTGTTATACCCTTTGATATCTCTGTGGGTGTGTGTTGCAGGCTATGAATGTCATTCATATGGGTGGCTCATACAGTCTCCAGTTGGTAAGGTGGTGACTATAGGAATACTGGCTGCTCAATTTGTGTGCATGTACTACATATGTATCGTACTGTACATATCTCTGTGTGTGTATGTGTACTTGCATATATATGTATATATATGTATATATATATATATATATATATATATATATATATATATATATATATATATATATGTATATATATATATAGATATATGCCTGTATCTACATATATCTCTCTGTTTATATGTATCCTAGGGATGGCCATGTTGTGTGCTGTCCTGGTTATGGGATCTGCAACACTTGTTACTGTATTACAGGGGAGACGTGCTTGGCTGGGGGGGGGTATACATATTTGCACCAGACATATATTGTGTGGGGGTCTCTCAACGCCATTAACGTTGCATGAGGACTGATATGATTTTGTTATATCCCCATTGTTATCACCAGATGTCTCCCCATATACACCCATATATGTACATGTATATATCTACTGACATGTACATGACCTGCTGTATATATTTTCACATGTAGATGAAGACATATATATCCATAGATGTAGGCATTTGCATGTGTATATGTTCATATATATTTATGTATGTATATATCCCTATACATATATATATATATATATATATATATATATATATATATATATATATATATATATATGTTCTACCTATTTAGACATTAATATATTTACTCTCACACATATATCTATATGTTGCAATACATTCCCTGTACTGTTGAATGACTGGGCTGGATGATATGTTTGTGGAAACATCAGGGTTTTGTACATCTGCCATGGTTTAGTGGGAAATCACTTTGTGTATGGTGTGCAGTGTCCTGGGGGTTTATTTTGTTGCTGGCCAGAACACTTCCACTTACCCCCACGCTAACCTCTTTAAAAGGGTTGCTAGGAAATGGGTGATAAAGGGGCACAAAGAGAGTAAGACAGTAGGGGAAATAGCTAGGCATGTGCAGGAAGGGTGTAGGAAAGGTCCATAGCTGCCCATTTCTGCAACAGCTGTGCATAAACACTGCAGTTGGAGGTAGATGTGGACCCTCAAATCCCTGGGAGAGGGGTGAGGACAACATAAATGCACTGTGATGCCAATTAGACCAGATTACATGTGTCCAGTGGACACGTGTGCGGAATGGACAGCCATGTATGGGGCAAGATTGTTTTGTGGGAACATATTGCTCATCCATTATCTTTTCAGGTGGGAGTGGGATGTTTAGGGAGGGGCTGTAGGTATATTTGGGGAGGGAGGATGAGAAGGTTACCAGACATGACACACAAGATGCATACAGGGCGGTATATGACACATGTGGGGGGTGAACACCTTGATGGGGAGGGGTGTTGGGATAACGGAAGCCCACAAGCCCGCTAGTGGTAACAGAGGGACTGAGGTTACCACCCATGGGGGGTCACCATGGTGTCACCACAGTGCCATACACTTGTGAAATATGACTGCAGACCATCCTCCTGCTGACACATGTACACCTGCAACACAAATGGATACCATTTTAGAGATAACACTCACTGTTATTGACAGCTGAAATGCATCATAGCTGCATGGCTACACTACCTAACATGTATGCATTACACATTACCCCTGACAACATCTCACACTGCAGTACATTACAGCACTCTATAACAGTCACTGTGTGTGTGAGAATCATGTTAGCTTGTCCCTGCATCGATGTTATGGATGACAGGGAAGTGGAACAGGTATCATCATATGCACAGGGTGTGTTGCTGGTTCGCCAGAGGCCGAGGGTAGTCCATACATGTGTCACCATGAGTGTGGGTGAGGGTTTTGTTCAATGATTGGGGCATGGTGATGTGGTGTGTGTAGGTATAGCGTCACCCTAGGTGTGGGTATGCATGTACACAGTCCTGCCATGTGGCCACTGTATACAGGTGTTGTTGGACAGCTGCAGACCATACCTGGCAGGGTGTGCAGTTCAGTGTCTCCAACCATGGACACGCTGCCTGTGCCTGCCAGGGGTTCCACGGGCATGTGCAGGTACAGACCTTGAGGTGCTACTCTCCCCTGATGATGACAGGTGTCCACTGGAACCATGTCCCACCTGGGACTGGCCAGGGCCACATGCACGAGGTCTGCTGCGGTGTGGTGTGGATAGCACTCCCAGTGGTGTGCTGGGGCTGGTACTGCCACTACAGGAGTGGCTTGGTGGTGTGGCATGTCCACGTTGACCACCAGCTGCTGGTGTTTCTGGCCTATGTCCATGCAGACATCGCACCACTCCCACCACATGTTCAAGCATGGACATTCCACGGTCGAGGAGGCCCAACATCTCACCCCACCATCTATTCATGACCTCGGTATGTTCATGGAGGGCAGCAGCAATGTCATGGAGGTTGCCACTTACAGATGAGAAAGCAGCCCTCTGCAGCCTCAGGCCCTGTCTGGTGTGCATGTCCATACATGCCTGTACCTCCATTAGAGCCTGAAACATGCTCCTGGTGGTACCAGTTGTGGCGCCTTTGCCGTAGGCATGATGACCTGCAGCCCTCCCACAAGCAGCATGGTACATCTGCCAATGGGGTGGCCTGCCAGACATCCAGGTACTGACTGTGATCCGACACAGTCGGCATGGACACCACACCTTCCTGGTCACTGGCATCAACCGCCAACTGTCCCTCTGCTATGGCCACGTGTGATGGGGTTTGTAGGGGCACTGTAACTGTGTGTAGGCTTGGCGTGGCTAGGAGGGTGATGACACATGTAGGCGCAGTGTCGGCCTCTGACAACCCCACCTGTGCCTCACCAGTACCATCATCATCATCATCGGTGTCTGTACGGACACCTACCTCAGTTTGCATGCAGGAGGGAACCTGACCCATCTCGCCACCTGTGGGGGAAACAAGCACACATGTTAAGACCTGTACAGCATTGCATAACAGTACGCACACACACACACACACACACACACACACACACACACACACACACACACACACAGTCTCTCACACACACACACACACACACACACACACACACACAGTCACACATACACAAAGTCACACACACACAGACACAGACACACACACACATGTACACCCACAAACACTGACAGTCCACCTTACTACCCCCCTTACCCTGGGTTTACAGACAGTCCCACATTCAGTTACAGATGTTCCCCATCCTGCATGGCACTTGTTAACATGCACTCATTAATACTACCCATTAACATATCAGACCTCTCCATGCCTACAAGTGTGATCACAACACATGACCTGTTACTCCATCACCTCCCTGATTTTGGTGGAGTAGGTAGTACATTGCCTCACTGCTGTCATCCAGTAATACCCTGTGTATGTCCAGTGATGGTGTACATGGCCCCTAAATGGTTGGGGCTGCTACATTCACTACATATGTCACACACTGGAAGCCCCATACTACAGTCTTGATCAGTCCATGCCACATCTGCCGCACAATCAACCCACCATGCGGACAACAGTAATATCTGGATACACTCACTGATGTGGTCTGGTAATTCCCCATTGCATTAGTAGTCCTGCATATGTGGATAGCTGGTTATCCATCTGCTGCTGGCATTATGATGTGTATACCTGGTATGTACTTTCCCTCCCAATGCATGTTATGTGCTACAGACCTTGTTATGCTATCAGCTGTCCTGTGTTCACATATCGGACAGGCTGTCCTGGTGTCTCATGTGTCACTACATCTACAGCACAATCCCAAGGAGAAGTACCACCATGTGATCAATCCCACTATCGCCTGTGCATACATGGACACCCGCGCAGACACACATGTACACACACATCAGACATGCATCGACCACACTCCACCAGATTGCACTTATACACACATTCAACACCCCCACACACACACACACACACATACACCTATTTGTGGGGTTGCACACCTTTTGTACACACAGTCTTCCCATTACCCTTCTGTCAGCATGCATTACATCTGGTGCTCAACAGCAACCAAAGTGACCTCATCACAGCGGCAGTATATATGTGTGTGATACATGGGCTGTGTTGGTAGGTGATGGCCCTTCCCCTTGTCAACACTGCACCCATGTACGAAGTGTTACTGTTGACCTGTTCTGCACCCTGCCTTGTACTGTGCACCATACCACACAGGTGTACAAACCATTGCTGCTTATGTAGTACTGTGTCTGTTATGTCAGTTCCAATGCTCACAGCCCCTGTGTTATAGCACCTCATACCTGGGATGATATGTGAATGGATATATTTTGTGAATGCCTGATGTCTGCTTTACAGATCACAACATCAGAAGTGCATGTATGACCAGTACATGACTATTACACTGACACCCACCAGACCTTGCCATGGTTGTGGGGGGTACCCTACACATGTCCCAGAACTCTGCATGGTTGCAAGGTCTACTCATGTGCACATCCCTTGGAGTGCACACACTGCTGTCACTATTG
The DNA here is from genome assembly GCF_019279795.1 of Protopterus annectens. Classification (NCBI taxonomy): domain Eukaryota; kingdom Metazoa; phylum Chordata; order Ceratodontiformes; family Protopteridae; genus Protopterus; species Protopterus annectens. The sequence continues at coordinate 774,692,740 of NC_056729.1, forward strand.
CTGTGGGGTCAAGGTTACATCTGCCACAGTTACATAACCTGATTGTGTGCAGTTACAGCCATGAGGATGGTGTTTCACACATGTCCCTACTGTAGGCCGTGTGTCCTGCCATGCTCCCCATCCTTGTGGACACAGTGCACAATGACAAGATCTTAGGTATCTTGCATGTGTCTCTTGTACCCTTCCAATATCCCAGCATGGTCACTACTGTGATGCAGTGCATTTCACAACAACAAAACGTGAACATGTACAGCATGCAGTATGGGTAGGTTTGTTAGATGTGTGCATGGAATATCCCATAGCCAATACATGCACAGTGTCTTGTCATGCATGAACATGAACCATACACACTGGCTACAGGCTGCTGCTGTGGTGGTATCCTGGAGGGTCCTACATAAGAGTGTGAGAATGTTGTTGTCAGTGGCCACAGTTGTGGCATTCGTAAAGGGTGGGTGCAGCTTTATGTTGCATCTACAGTAGGGGTCCACAATACTACAGCTTATGCACATCTGTTTATTACTACTACACAGCACCAGACTATGTATATGACATCTCAGATTTGCATGATGTACCTGTACAGATGCAGATGTATACACATGAGTGGTGTACTGATGTGCCCTGGGGCCTTACCTGCACGCTCCTCAGGCAGTGTGTTGGTGGCATCCACCTCCACAATGCACCCTGCCAGTTGTTGGTGCTGCAGGTGGGCAGGTGCCACAAGGCTCCTGAGTAGCTCCTCCACATGGGTGAGGGGTGGATGGACAGCTTTCCCACCCCCATTGTGAGGTGGTCTCCCTGTACAGTGGCAGCAAGCCGACGTATATGGCAAAGCAGGTCACTGCAATGATACTGGACCTGCTCATAGCTGCGGTTATGCAGTCCGACATCATTGACCCTGTGGACTAGTTCGTTCCACAGGGTGGTACTCTCCTGCTGGTCTTGGGCTGTCCGTCCAAACAGCTGTTCATAGTGCTGCACCAAATGTGATACTATCACCTCTGTCTCTGCAGCACTGTAGGCTGGAAGACAGATATGGGGCATCCTCCCTGGAAGACATAAAAATGGAAACAGGTCAGTGCAACCATATAGCAGGGATACCATAGTTCTTAATACACATCTGTGTCTCCCCCCACCATATCAGCTACAACAAACCATTCATAGAATGCAATTGGTATATCGGCTACTTACCTACCATTGGGACATATGTTGGATTGTACTAAGCTTTGTGCTATGTGTTTATGCCATGATCTGTGCTATGTATTTGTAGCCATGCTCTCTGTGGGGACACTATCTCTGTTGGCCTGTTACAAACTATTTCACCTGCATGCCATTGTCAGTGCCACTATATATATATATATATATATATATATATATATATATATATATATATATATATATATATATATATATATATATACACGTATATGTATATGTGTAGATATATCTTGTGGGTGTTTATATACCTACATCTATATGATTGTATGTATATGTGTAGACATACATGTCTAATTATATATCACACAGATAATTATCTCTATGTGCACTGATCTGCCTTACTGTAACACAGCCAGGTGTCACATATGAACACAGACTAGTGTTAGGGAGGTATATATGGTGAGTGATTGCTGGTAAGCCTATTATACACCTATGACATTTGTGCATGCTGCATTAGACGTTAACAGGACTATCCTGCGTGTGGTGTGCTCTGACACCCATGTGTCTATCATGACAGCAGTACTTCCACCACCAGCTCTTGCCCACACTAACATACCAAACACATATATTATGGCTTTATTCTTTGTCACTTCTTGCTGATCTGAAACAGTTGGTGGGTATGTCCCACTGCCTACAGGGACAGACAGTACTGTCCAGATCAGTTGTT
>NC_056729.1:774999621-775084621 GCF_019279795.1 Protopterus annectens
GAAATTTTCAGACCAAATTTCCACACAGTTAGACATTTAGACATTATAACCTTGAGCTGCTATCAGGAAAGTTAAAATGGATGGACAAACTTCTTTACTTTAAAATATACTGAAAAACATATAATTAACATAAATAAACTAATACATTTCAAATTCACACTACAAAAAAATAGATTCCCATTTTTATAAGTGCAATAATGCATTTGAGGTATGCATGATACATGTATTACAGAACGTTCAGGTTTTTTTTGTTGTTTTTTGGTTTTTTTTTTTTTTTTTGAAGTTGGTTGCTACATGTCTGAAGTTGTAAGTACACATTATTTGAAAAAAACAAAACAAAATAAATAAATTGTGGTCATTCTTAACTTGACAGCTAAAATTTCTTTTACTTGTCATCTAGTTTCAGATTTGTATCCCATACATCAGAAATGCATTGCTTCATGATAGAATTTGTACCACAACTGCATGCATGTTTACCTGCTTGTTTAAAAAACTCTAGTCTTTATTGTTATTATTATTAAGGAAGGATTAGTATTCTTGGCATTTATCATTCATATGTACTTTTCCAAGTGACAAAGACATGCGTATCCTATTCCATTTCCTCCATGTGCTTCTGTTTGTTCATAGGTTCATAGGTTCATAGACTGGTACTAAGCTAACTGCTCTTGTGAGCCATTTTAAGCCTAGCCATTTGCCACACCTTTGTGGTATACTGCACTTGCTAGAAATGGAAAGTATTTGTATTGTTCAATAAATGCAATAATGTTTCACATGTGCTTGTAATACTTATCATTTCAAAATTAACCGTACACAATAAGAATCAGTGACCTAGTCTGTCAAATGTTAAGAGCCTTGCAGATTGACTCATTTAATCCTCAGGGAAGCAGTTTCATTTCAGTGATAAGCAGCAGAGAGATTAAGTGACAGGATATTCACAACAATCTCTCCACTGGCCCAGCAAACACCAAAGCAATCAATGCAGAACAAAGGATATTGTATCGAGGGCAATAATAAAGCTGATGAAAAGCAGAACATAAAGTTGTCAGTACATTAATTTATGTTAAGGCTGAAGGGTACTAAAAGAGCTCCAGAGATATGATAGAAATCTCTTCATTGCCACTGGCATATTGGGAAGATTAAGTACATTATAAATAAGCATCTCTTACAAAGATACACATTTTAAATGTCATAGTAAATAAAACTGGGGTGCCCTCATGATGACACTATTATAAACAAGCCACACAAAGAATGAAATTCTACAGCATCAGTTTACAGAGCAGTGGCAGACAATACACCATTCAAGATAATGAAGATAACTACCTCAAGAATGCTGCAGTCACTCATTTGATACCATAGCAATTAAACCCTACTCCCATATGATGTTTTGTGCTGTGTTTTGTGTTGCAAGCTCTGAAACATGCACCATCTTACTATGAAGTGCATTATTGCTAAATTATTGTCACAGAGGCGATGATCATAAAGTACATAAACAGATGTGTGCCTTTTCTTACTCTTATGACTTAGATATTTTCATATTTAAGAATGTGTTTTAGTCTTATTAGCACAGGATATAATACAAATTCCATTAGTACAGTTGCCATTAATATAAGGGAGTGTTTCACCTGTGGTTATCTATAATAACATTAAATTCTCCTACAGAAACAGGACATTTGAACTAACCTTCTCTGTATGATTTACAGCAGACAGTGCTGTAGTATTCTCTCAGAGACTAACAAATGTATCAAAACTATTCACTGGACTATACCCCATGGTCCCACAAATGCCACTGTGATATTTTTACTTGTTTTTGTGGATGGTTACTAGCCAAGAACCTCACTTTGTTTGATATTTCCAGAGAATGAATTAACTCCTTCTTGCACAGAGTGTTGTCTTAACCTTCAAATTTTGTTGGTTGCCTTTTCCTTTTCACTTCTAGAAAGGATAACAAGGGACTATAAGAATAACCAAATGTCAGTTTTTGCCAAAATGAAATGAAACTTGACATGTTTTCCACATTGAAAGGTAACAGTCTGGTATGTAGTACATTTTCAGGATGGTGCAGAGTGTAACTTTGATCTGCATCAGAGAATTACAAATAAAACCAAGAAGAAACTTTGCAGTGCGGATGGTGTTCCAAATTATGTTATGCACTTGGTTCACAAAATAAAAATCAAACTGTAAAATATAACTCTAAAATATGTGCTACAAAATAACCAAATAGAAAATAGGTAGTCCACACTTGAGTTAAAAATGGAATATCGTTTATTGAAATACACAAATAAGCAATCCTAGTTGAGTTTAATGAAGAGCATCAAAAACATTCCTTATCAGGGGTGGAGCCTAGATGGCCAACTGAGAGCAGTGAATTTTGAGAGCTCCATAAATGAGTATAATAATATAGGAAATTTTTATTATTTTCATGTTTAAAACATCAGAAATCTATAGATAAACTACTAAACTACATAAATATCAATTTTGGTGGAGATATACAAATATTTTCCTGTCAAGTAACTTGGAGATATATTGAATCACTGAATATGAACAACTCAAGGAATTCTCACCCAGGTGCTACTTTGAAAAAAGAACTGCAATTGATGGCATCTACCTTACAGGAACTATCTTTGAAGATGGATGGCTTTATAAATGACTTAGAAAACCTCAAATTAAATTCTCAAAAGCAGACTGACACTCTTAAGGAATGATTACAGCAACACCATACAAAAAAATAACAAATATAGAGACTTTTCTAAAAAACATTGAAGGGAGACTCAAAGAGGAATAATTCCAAAAAGAATTTCTGCTTAAACAGAATACATGGCTGCTTAATAAAATAAATGACTTAGAAAACAGGGAAAGGAGAAGCAACATAAGGATCTTTGGTCTGCCTGAAAACACTGAAGGTGAAGATATTATTTCATTCTTAACAACCTGGATTCCTGAATTTTTAGACTTGAAAGAGGGACTTTCATTTGGAATTGAAAGGGCGCATAGAGCACTGAGGAAACCTACTTCTAACTCAACAAATACTCCACCTAGATCCATATTTATAAAATTTATTTCATTTCTGGACAAGAAACCAATATTAAAATCTACTTGGAGAAAATCTCCCTTAAAATACAATCAAAGTCTGATAAGGTTTGACAATGATTATTCTTCCAGAATACTAGAACAAAGGAAAAAAGTCTGGCCGATAATAAAAGTGTTGAAACAAAACAACATTAAACCACAGCTAGCCTTTCCAGCTAAGATAAAAATACTTTTTGCCAATGAGATGAGAACCTTTAATGACTTAGAAGAAGCTACTATATTCATCAAAAACAACAACATAGTGTCTATCCCAGAAGAAATGGAATGGATGGCCCCAACTCTTAAAAGAATAAAAGAAACAAATCCTTGAACTGATGCTAGAAAGAAGAAACAAAAAACTGATTCCAAGATAGCTGTCCCCCAAAAATAACCCTTACAACTACATCTCTCAAAGTATCAACTGATATGGTACATCACTTGTCATCTGTTTTTATTTTAAAAAAGGAGGGTTTCTTAAACAACTGAGAAACAGTAATGATTTATTCAGAATGTTCAAAGAGCCCTATAATTCTTCACAAAGATAAGTCAAGATGGGTTACTATTTACATTATATATAAGCCAAACAAAGCAACATATAATACAAACATAGAAGTTTCTATTCCTCTACTTGAACTCAATGAATACTTATCTTGTTCATTTTTTATTGACTTTACTTATAATAATTTAAGTAATTAATTAACTAATTCTACAAGGTACCATTCATTAGAGTTCAGACTAAAATGTAACAAATTAACATCATATATAATAGTAGTAACAGTAGAGTGTTTTGAAAAAAATGCTGCCATGGAGACTAATGCCTTCTTCAGTTAAAGTATGATTTAGAAATGTCATGTATATCCTGTTTAAATAATAGTAGCAAGCTCTTAGTACAAATGTCACCATTATTCTGTCTAAATATAGTTAATATTAATTATGGCAGGTATCACAGCTATGAGTGCTGTTTGATCAATCCTGATATGGTGTGCATGGATGCTGTTGTGTCTGGCAGTTAGTACAAATGTCATTATTATTCTGCCTAAACATAGTTAATATCAGTTATGGCAGGTATCATAGTGTCGAGTGCTGTTTGATCAATCCTGATATGGTGTGCATGGATGCAGCCGTGTCTGGCAGCTAGTACAAATGTCATTATTATTCTGTCTAGACATAGTTAATATTAATTATGACAGGTATCATAGCTTTGAGTGCTGTTTGATTAAGCATGACATGGTGTGTGTGGCTACAGCTGTGTCTGGCAGCTGTTGTATGTTGCCGTTTACATCCCCGGGAAGCTGTGGTTTGTGGCTTGTGATTGAGGTTTACTGATGCTTATGTATTAGGAAGAGACATTTGGTGTTTTAGCCTAGATCCAGGGGAAGGGGGTGGATAAAACTGTGATTTGGGATATTGTGGAAGAGAATAGTTTGTTTATACATCTGCTGAGTGAGAGGTGGGAAGGCTGAAAGAATGTGTTATCTCTTGTTGTGACGGCTTGCTGGGAAGTTTTTTTTTTTTTTTTTATTCTGTTTGCTCTCCGTTCTTTTTCTGGCTGCTGCCTCACTGAAAGGGAAGGAATTTAGGCTTGAAGTTGCAGTGAAGTGAAGCTTTGCTACAGGTGCATCATGAGCCTCTGATATGCAGTACACAGACACACTAACAGAAACAGATGCTCCCAGGTTGCTATGGTAACGGAGACAGAGTGAAGATAATGCTTAAAGGCTCTGAGGAGCCTCCAAGATGATTCCCGGCAATGAAATTTTTGGTTTAAAAAAATATACAATAAAAGGTCTGTTTTAAACCACATGTACACATATTGATGGTCTCCTAGCACTTTGTTTAGCTCATTAAGTTGATTCTTGATAAAAAAAAATAATAAGTGCAATTTTATATTTAAAATGTATTTTGGTCCAAACACATTAAGGACTTACATAAGAGTGGAAGTCTGAGTTATTGTGAAAGACTAAGAGCACTTGGTCTTTTGCAGTACCCTTTGCAGTAGTCTGGGAGATGAGCTTGCTCAGACGTGTTGGGCATATGGGGATACCTGACTCTAGGGGTGTTTGGGGTTGCCAGTAAGTGCTAGAGAGTCATCAGACTTCCTTCATGGAAATATCTGTGGGAATAGAAGGTGTGTTCAGTGGTTCACTGGCAGAGTGGCCACTGCATGGAACAGGCTGATAAAATGGACAAATACTGGTTTGGATATTTTAAGAACAGCCTGGAAACACACCACATGAACTAGTGAATGGTATTCTGACAAAACTGGATGGGCATTGTTGCCCATGCTTGAAGTATTGATATGTGTGTATGTAAGGATGAAAATATACTTATAACAAATAAAACACTAGAAGGGTCTCATAACTTAAAGTCTATGGACTGTATAAACATGCTTGGAAGGAGTTAATAATAAGAATAAACATTACAGTTTATGATCCCTCAAATAACAAAGCAACAGCCAAAAAAAACACACACACACACAATAGTTATGTAATGTATGATTTTAGTAAATCTAGACATAAAATATATAATCATCATATAAGATGAAGCAGTCTGCTGAATTTAGATATTAAAGACAGGTTTTAATAACACGGGCTTGTGTATAATAACACTACAGTCTTAACTTGTCATAAATGACATACACTACGTTGAACATCAAGGGGAAGCATGATGATTTTGTTATATAAGTAAATCTGCATAACAAGTCATGTAATTGCTTTAACTTGAATTGTAGTCTTTGTAACCCATCTTGATCACATATAATACTAAAGTGGTTACCAAGGTAACTAATGTTTTATACATGACATCAAACTGACAAAGTTGTTCAAGAGAAACAATAGAAGCCTGAACTTGAAATGCCACAGAATGTAACAATCATATTCTGAACATATAGCATTAAATTGACAATAGACACTCAGTTTAATGACAGGGGCTTGTGTATAAAAACACTACTGTTTTAACTTGTCATAAATGACATACAATATACTGAACATCAATGGGAAGCATGATGATTTTCTCATATAAGCAAACGTGGCTAACAAGTCATATAATTGCCAGAAAATAGAACCTGATCTCTCCACGATGTGTCCGGATAACCAAATAGTATGCAGCCAATAAACCAGTAAACGTAGCAGCTGTACAATAAAATAAAATAAACTTTTATTTCAGAAAACGAGTGGGTAAATGATAAGCGCTTTCGCGTGGAAACAACCACGCTTCCTCAGATAACAATTACTCCCACAAACAGAGTTTAAATAGTAAGACAGTTAGTACAAAGCTTAATCTAATTAATCACTGCAATTAGCAATTAAAGGGAAAAATAAAAACGATATTCAAGTTGCTCTTGCTCTAGCAAAATCTGGTAAACATATGCATTCTTTGTAGGTACATCATCTACAAAGCTTATAACCACTGTGCGCCAACATAATCATAATCACTGAAAAATTAAATTGTAGAAGTGTATTCATATAAATATAAGCATAAATATGTATAGTTAAAAAAGTTTTTCAGCTACCCGATGAGAAAATATATAGTACAAATAACGCCATAAAATTGTCTCATGACACACAACGTTTAACGCTTACTTAGCGTACCAAGTTTCTCAGTTGAGCAACAGAGTCTTTAGAACAACAATGTTAAAACAGTGTATGGTATTTAATATTAACAAAAATATTCGGTCCGAAAATGTATGAAGTGTGAATAACTTAGTCATCATCAGTTTCAATGAATATCACTAAAAAAGAAGAGACGACTATGTTTACTGGACCTTAGTTCAAACAATCAGGCTATCTGATAAGTGCAATAATTACTATGAACTCTAAGAGATATATATATGAAAGGCAATCAAAACTAATAACAAACAATTAAAATTAATGATTAAATTCTACAAGAAATGTTTGATATAAATTATATAATATGTATTTTTTTTTGAAAGTCATATAATTGCTTTAACTTGAATTGTGGTTTTGTAACCCATCTTGACCATACATAATACTTAAGCTGTTAACAAGGTAACTAACGTTTTATACATGACATCAAACTGACAAATATGTTCAAGGGAAACAATAGAAACCTAAACTAGCAATGTCACAGAATGTAACAATCACATTCTGAACAAATAGTATTAAATTGACAATAATCACTCAGTTTAACCTTTGCTGGTTATACAAAATAGAATGTTGTCATTTAAATCTAAAAAATTTCAATATATGCCATAAAATGGCAATTTGTAAATATGGAAAGGGAATTTGTAATCATTAATCACAGTAAATGAATTTTTTGTTTTTAATCTATAATTTCACTCATTTTATAATAAGAAATGACAGGTATGAAAATCCATATGTGTAGGAAATTGGGGGGAAGAGGGATGCACTGATAATTAAAATGCACTAACTTTCATCAACGTTCACATAAAACAAACTTGGTGCTTTAACTAAGTTAGCAACAAACAAAGTGATTACTTAAATGCTGGCAAACAATGAAATATAACTTCTGATATATCCAGTAAAATACATTGTATTATAAACATTAGGTATAAATATCATTACCATCTATTTATATTAAGTAATAAGTTTTGAAATACTTCATCAATAAGGGTGAATATGTTAAATAACTGTGTGATATAATCTTCTACGGAGGTTTTATATATGATACATCCTACTTTACTATGACTGAATTGCTTGTCATCTCTTTTATGTAAATATTAATTGCTTAACTCTAACCTGTTGAGCTTGTCTATTCATGTTTGCATATGTATTCTTTGTTAATAACAAATATGTAATATGTTTTCATTGTATTTTATCTGTTCTGTATCTGTCTATCTTGGAGCTTTTCTCCCCAGGCCTCCACTGAAAATGGACATGAATCCAATCGGACTATCCCGGTCAACAAATGTAAAATGAAATAAATAAAATAAGCTTATACAATAAGTAGACATTTATTTTGTATTAGAATTCTGCCTAATCTACGACAGTACTATATCTGTTCAAAATAATATAAATATTGCTTATTCCTATTACAAATATTCTCCATATGATAATTCGATTTATGGAGCTCAGATGTTCTGGATTGTCAAGGTATGAGTGATAATCTGATGGACTTAGGTATATCCATCAGATTAGGAATGAGTCTCATTCCATGGCTAGTGTGGATCTTAATTTTATTTACATTTATTCATTTAAATTTGTTATTTCACAAAAAAATTTTAGTATGCCTGACCAAAACATTACTTTATTGTTAAACACTCAAAGCATAAAACTGATCTTTCCTTTAAAAGCCCAAACATATACTTTATAGTTATCAGAGGAAAATATTTAATAGTCACAATAAAACAAAAAATACGTTGTCTAAATAACCTAAGATGGATTTAACCTTATTATATTTAACTACCAATGGTTTAAACAATCCTAGCAAGAGATCAAATCTTCTGAAATATTTAAAACTGAACAAAGCACAAATTGTTTTCCTTCAAGAAACTCATTTTAAAACAAATGACAATTACAAATGGAATCCTAAGGAATAGATGATATTGCCACAATCCACTTATAAGACAAAGACAAAAGGGGTAACAATTTTATGGAAAATAAATGTGATTAACCCAGAAACCGTTTATAAGCATGAAGATAAAGAAGGCCTTATGGCATTAGTAATAATTAAATATAATAAAATATGGGCCCTAGCCAATCTATACTGGTTCCCAGGCATTGGAACAGGAACTGTTAAAAAACACTTGGATTTCATTTCCAATAATTATAAAGGCAACTTAATATTAGGAGGAGATTTTAACTGCATATTTGATATTTCTGAAACTACAAATAAAAGACCACTACGTACACCTGCTGTATCAAAAGCTTTAAACAAGTGGGTAGAATCATTTCATCTTGTAGATACATTCAAATTTAAAGAAGATAAATGTTTGTTGGTTTCCCATCAAGATCACAGACTTGGTACCCAAACTAGAATAGATAAAATATTTGCTGCCCATGATTTACACTCTAAAATTATTCATTTCGCAATCACTCCCTGCCCCCTTTCAGACCACAATTCATTGATACTAAAACTTCAAAATGGGTACAAACCATTAATCTTTAATTCCAGAATTCCAGCATATATAACTAAAATTAAAGAGTTCAAACCCTGGTTATTATCTGAATTACAGTTCTTTTTAGATATTAATTACACCACAGAGATAAATAAAATAATGATATGGGACTCATTAAAAGCTTGCATATATTGTAAAACCCTAGCTTGGTATAAAAAACAAATCAGAGAATGGGATTCTGAATTATTAGATCTATCGGGCTGTGGATGGTATTTCATTACTGAAACTAAGCAGAAATTCCTTAAGATACCAAGAGCAGAATAAGTTATTTCTTACACTTTTTTCACTGAACTGCACTTCTGAAATGCTTATAACTGTGCTATACAGCTAATCTACTGCATTTTGCACTGTTATAAAGCTCACTGTATTGATGTACTGTTTTATACTGTTTTAACTGTATTTTTCATTGCTAGATACTGTTTCATTACTCTAATAGCATGTTTACTGAATTACTTAACTGTAAACTGCTTTTACATACTGAGAGTTGTATTTTCTGTTTGTGAGTGCTCTTTCTGAGCTTTTCTGTGCTTTTTTTTGAGGTTTCTGTGTTCTAGTCTAATCTCTTTGCAATTAAAAGTATTCTCTAGAGTCTGCTTGCTCCTTGATCTGTTTAAAACTTTCATTTAGTGGCTACAGCTAGGAATTGTAATAGTGTGCATTACTATAATTGCATTTTTATTTAATTACTAAATTGTAAACTGCATTTTCATACTGAGACTTGTATTTTCCCTTTGTGAGTGTTTTTTCTATGTATTTAAAGTGAGGTTTCTGTGTTCTGCTCAGGTGGCATAATCTTGATAGAGGCCTGCTGTTGTCTAGGCCTGGTAGTTGTGTTTGAGTTTCTTGTGTTTCTTGCAGCCATTTTCTGTTGATAGTCTGTCTTCATTATTATTATTGAGAGTAACAGGGTCTCCTGACCTTCTGTAGTACGAGTGATTGGGTAATAGCAGGGATTAATAGGACTGAGTAGTAATTTGTTCTTATAACTCTAATTGCATGTTTACTGAATTACTTAACTGTAAACTGCTTTTACATACTGAGAGTTGTATTTTTCTGTTTGTGAGTGTGCCATCCGAGCATTTCTGTGCATTTTTGATTTTTAAGGTTTCTGTGTTCTAGTCTAGTCTGTTTGCAGTTAAAAGCATTCTCTAGAGTCTGCTTTCTCCTTGATCTGTTTAAAACTTTCATTTAGTGGCTACAGCTAGGAACTGCAATAGTGCGCATTACTATACATGCATTTTTATTTAATTACTAAATTGTAAATTGATTTTTCATATTGAGACTTGCATTTTCTCTTTGTGAGTGTTCTATGCATTTCTAGTGAGGTTTCTGTGTTCTGCTCAGGTGGCATACTCTTGATAGATTTCTGTTGTTGTCTAGGCCTGGTAGTTGTGTTTGAGTTTCCTGTGTTTCTGGCAGCCATTTTCTGCTGATAGTCTGTCTTCATTATTATTGAGAGAACAGGGTCTCCTGACCTTCTGTAGTATGAGGGACTGGGTAATAGAAGGGGCTAATAGGACTGAGTAGTAATTTGATCTGCTAACTCTTCCATCCTTACTGGCATATGAACCCTGTGTGTGGAAAATGTTGTGCTTGTATTTATCAGGCTGTGGATGGTATTTCATTACTGAAACTAAGCAGATTCCAAGAGCAGGATAAGTTATTTCTTACACTTATTTCACTGAACTGCACTTCTGAAACACTTATAATTGTGCTATACAGCTAATCTACTACATTTTGTACTGTTATAAAGCTCACTGCATTTATGTACTGTTTTATACTGTTTTAACTGTATTTTTCATTGCTAGATACTGTTTCATTACTCTAATTGCATGTTTACTGAATTACTTAACTGTAAACTGCTTTTACATACTGAGAGTCGTATTTTTCTGTTTGTGAGTGCGCCATCCGAGCTTTTCTGTGCATTTTTGATTTTTTGAGGTTTCTGTGTTCTAGTCTAGTCTGTTTGCAGTTAAAAGCATTCTCTAGAGTCTGCTTTCTCCTTGATCTGTTTAAAACTTTCATTTAGTGGCTACAGCTAGGAACTGCAATAGTGCGCATTACTACAATTGCATTTTTATTTAATTACTAAATTGTAAACTGATTTTTCATATTGAGACTTGTATTTTCTCTTTTTGAGTGTTCTATGTATTTATAGTGAGGTTTCTGTGTTCTGCTCAGGTGGCATACTCTTGATAGAGGCCTGCTGTTGTCTAACCCTGGTAGTTTTGTTTTAGTTTCCTGTGTTTCTGGCAGCCATTTTCTGCTGATAGTCTGTCTTCATTATTATTGAGAGTACCAGGGTCTCCTGACCTTCTGTAGTATGAGTGATTGTGTAATAGCAGGGGTTAATAGGACTGAGTAGTAATTCGATCTTCTAACTCTTCCATCCTTACTTGTACGCGCCATCCTTACTGGTATATAAACCCTGTGTGTGGAAAATGTTGTGCTTGTATTTATCAGGCTGTTGATGATATTTCATTACTGAAACTAAGCAGATTCCAAGAGCATGATAAGTTATTTCATACACTTATTTCACTGAACTGCACTTCTGAAATGCTTATAATTGTGCTATACAGCTAATCGACTACATTTTGCACTGTTATAAAGCTCACTGCATTTATGTACTGTTTTATACTGTTTTAACTGTATTTTTCATTGCTAGATACAGTTTCATTACTCTAATTGCATGTTTACTGAATTACTTAACTGTAAACTGCTTTTTCATACTGAGAGTTGTATTTTCTGTTGATGAGTGCTCTATCTAAGCTTTTCTTTGCATTTTTGATTTTTTGAGGTTTCTGTGTTCTATTTTAGTTTGTTTGCAGTTAAAAACATTCTCTAGAGTCTGCTTGCTCCTTGATCTGTTTAAAACTTTCATTTAGTGGCTACAGCTAGGAACTGTAATAGTGTGAATTACTATAATTGCATTTTTATTTAATTACTAAATTGTAAACTGCTTTTTCATACTGAAACTTGTATTTTCTCTTTGTGAGTGTCCTTTCTATGTATTTAAAGTGAGGTTTCTGTGTTCTGCTCAGGTGGCATAATTTTGATAGAGGCCTGCTGTTGTCCAGGCCTGGTAGTTTTTTTTTTTTTTTTTTTTTTTTTTGAGTTTCTTGTGTTTCTGGCAGCCAGTTTCTGCTGATAGTCTGTCTTCATTGTTCTTTCTATGTATTTAAAGTGAGGTTTCTGTGTTCTGCTTAGGTGGCATAATCTTGATAGAGGCCTGTTGTTGTCTAGGCCTGGTAGTTGTGTTTGAGTTTCCTGTGTTTCTGGCAGCCATTTTCTGCTGATAGTCTGTCTTCATTATTATTGAGAGTAACAGGGTCTCCTGACCTTCTGTAGTACGAGTGATTGGGTAATAACAGGGGCTAATAGGACTGAGTAGTAATTTGATCTTCTAACTCTTCCATCCTTACTGGTATATAAACCAAGTGTGTGGAAAAGGCTGTACTTTTATTTACCAGGCTGTGGATGGTATTTCATTACTGAAAATAAACAGATTCCAAGAGCAGGATAAGTTATTTCTTACACTTATTTCACTGAACTGTACTTCTGAAATGCTTATAATTGTGCTATACAACTAATCTACTACATTTTGCACTGTTATAAAGCTCAGTGCATTTATGTACTGTTTTATACTGTTTTAGCTGTATTTTTCATTGCTAGATACTGTTTCATTACTCTAATTGCATGTTTACTGAATTACTTAACTGTAAACTGCTTTTTCATACTGAGAGTTGTATTTTCTGCTTGTGAGTGCTCTATCCGAGCTATTCTATGCATTTTTGATTTTTTGAGGTTTCTGTGTTCTAGTCTAATCTGTTTGCAGTTAAAAGCATTCTCTAGAGTCTGCCTGCTCCTTGATCTGTTTAAAACTTTCATTTAGTGGCTACAGCTAGGAACTGTAATAGTGTGCATTACTATAACTGCATTTTCATTTAATTACTAAATTGTAAACTGCTTTTCCATACTGAGACTTGTGTTTTAACTTTGTGAATGTTCTTTCTATGTATTTAAAGTGAGGTTTCTGTGTTCTGCTCAGGTGGCATAATCTTGATAGAGGCCTGCTGTTTTATAGGCCTGGTAGTTTTGTCTGAGTTTCCTGTGTTTTTGGCAGCCATTTTCTGCTGATAGTCTGTCTTCATTATTATTGAGAGTAACAGGGTCTCCTGACCTTCTGTAGTACGAGTGATTGGGAAATAGCAGGGGCTAAAAGGACTGAGTAGTAATTTGATCTTCTAACTCTTCCATCCTTACTGGTATATAAACCCTGTGTGTGGAAAAGGTTGTACTTGTATTTATCAGGCTGTGGACGGTATTTCATTACTGAAACTAAGCAGATTCCAAGAGCAGGATAAGTTATTTCTTACACTTATTTCACTGAACTGCACTTCTGAAATGCTTATAATTGTGCTATACAGCTAATCTAATACATTTTGCACTGTTATAAAGCTCACTGCATTTATATACTGTTTTATACTGTTTTAACTCTATTTTTCATTGCTAGATACTGTTTCATTACTCTAATTGCATGTTTACTGAATTACTTAACTGTAAACTGCTTTTTCATACTGAGAGTTATATTTTCTGTTTGTGAGTGCTCTATCCGAGCCTTTCTGTGCATTTTTGATTTTTTGAGGTTTCTGTGTTCTTGTCTAGTCTGTTTTCAGTTAAAAGCATTATCTAGAGTTTGCTTGCTCCTTAATCTGTTTAAAATTTTCATTTGGTGGCTACAGCTAGGAACTGTAATAGTTTCCCAACCACCCTCCCTAGTGTTGTTTGTACTTGTTGGCTTTGCAGTTGCCCGCCCATACTGTATATTTGAACTGTGACACTCCTCCCTGTCTAGTGTCATTAGTTCATTCAATATAATAGAGAACATTTGTGAAGGCCAACCCACTCAGATTCTTACCCTTGAATTAACTTCTGTTCCAGGCTCTCTCCATTTCCACTTTACTGAAAAAAAATTCTAAGCTTGCAGGACTATTCAGGACTGTTTGTAAGCTCCTGAGCAGAACCCCCCCCCCCACCGCTTAACTAGGGTTAAACTATTCCTGGCGCCATAAAGTCTGCTCTTCAAATTTTCCCTTGCAACTAGCCAGCTTTTTAGTTTTAGCACTCAAATCTGTTTGTTTGAGCTGAGCACTTGTTCAGGACTCATTGTAAGCACTAAATAAGCTACAAATTACAACAGCACTCAATTTTACTTCACTTGTCTAGAGGAAAACAGTTTTTAGTACTTAATAAATAAGCACCTGTCCAGGAACACTGATGTTCCACTCACCAGGCTAAACAAGGAGAAAGTTACTGTCAGCTGCCTGTCAGGTGCCAGGATCCACCAGATAACACATGCACTCAGGTCACTCCACAACAAGTACAAATCTGACTCTGTCATTGTCCATGTTGGTGTGAATGACCTGAGACATACCTCCCTGGACTACATGAAAAGAGACATGGATGAGCTCTCTGATCTTGTAGCCCAGGCAGGTATGACCCTAGTCCTGGGTAGCATCCTACCATCACCCTGAATGATACCACAGTACAAGGACAAAATGATTGACTTCAACAATTGGCTAAGCTTCTGGTGTCATTCTAAGGGAATCCAGCATCTGTCTGTTTGGGATGACATGATCGACAGACCATGATGCTTTGCCAGAGATGGCCTGCACCTGTCACCCTTGGGATTCCGGATACTGGCAAAGGCTCTTGCCACATCTATAGTGCCTTTTTTAGGCAAGGTTCAAATGACAAATTCACCACCCTAACAGGTACAAGCAAGCAAAATCTGAGGGTAATGCTACTTAATGCTAGAAGTCTAAACCTCAAAATGCACTCGAGGCACTCCTTAAAATGGAGAACATCGACATCTGTGCAGTGACAGAGACCTGGTTCAAAACACCAGAGAACACCCCTGCATTACCAGGCTATAATTCATACCACACCTTTCGGCCACCTAACCCAGACCGAAACAGTAAAGGTGGAGGTGTGTCCATATTCATTAAGGATATCCACACCTCCAAGCTAGTTGCTCAGCATAATGCATCCGAGATTATCTAAGTTCAACTAACTCTGGGCAAGACCGCAATCCAGATTGTAGCTTGCTACAGACCCCCCACCATGCCCCAGGATTCCCACTCCTCTTTTCTTGATACACTGAAAAATATTAGGGTACAACCCAACACCCTAATAATGGGTGATTTCAACTACCCTACCATTAACTGGGAAAACTTCTCATGTAGCAACTCTTTTGCTCAACGTTTTCTGGAATTCAGCAATTCCAACACCTTGGATCAACTTATCCAGACCCCCACCAGGGGCAGTAATATCCTACACCTGGTCATCACCAACATTGGTGACCGGTGTTCCACATCAGAGGTCAATTCCTCGTTGGTCAGGTCCGACCACAAGCTAATCACCCTAGACATCCATATCCTGCCCCACCCCCCATTAGGGAAACCACCGTAAAAAATTTCTCCAAAGCCAACTTCACGCTTCTTAAGACAGAAGTGGCAAACTTCATGACACCCATGCAGATGGACAATAGAGGTACGACTGCTGAATCCTACACAAATGCACTTTATAAGCACTTACACGAGTTCATGGATCGTGCTATCCCTAACAGAACTAAGATGCTATGCTCCAAATAAAGGAAGCCAATCTGGTGGTCTTCTGCCATAAACAAACTCTACAACAGAAGAAAGAATCTGTTGCAAAAAAGAGTAAAATCCCATGACTGGAGGAACTCCCTGATCAGCCTCAGTAAGAAGCTGAGATCCCTCATAAAATTCTCCAAAGCTAGTTATGAAAACAAAATCATCACTGATTCTAAAGACAGCACAAAGCATTTTATAGCTATGTCAAGAATCTCAATGGCAACATTCAGATCTACTCTGAGTTACAGCACAATGACACTAAAGATACAGAACCAACTGATACTGCCAACATCCTGGCAGATAGATGCAGTGCTAACTTTACCCACCTCTCACCCCCTAAAGGGCCCATCTCTATACCGGAAGAATGCAAAGTTCCTGTAATCATGGCTGCACAGGTAAAAACCTCACTCTCCAAAGCCAAGAACACAGCATCCATGGGACCTGACAACATCCCAGGCTGCCTTCTACATGAACTACAGAATGAACTGGCACCCCACCTAAGTGCCATGTTCAATCATAGCCTCACCTCAGGCTTTGTGCCCATTGAATGGCGCACCATGATGGTTATCCCACTCCACAAAGGGGAAGCCATGACTGACCCCGGGAACTACTGCCCCATTAGCTTGATGAGCCTGGTCTGCAAGGCCATGGAACGTATCATCATGGAATTCATAAACAAAGATATTGGAGATCTCCAAACTTTGGACGCCACACAATTGGGGTTTGTAAAAGGCAGATCATGTCTCCTAAACCTGATAGACTTCTTTGAAGCAGTCACCAAAGCCATAGATGAGGGTAAGGTGGTTCACACATCCTATCTAGAACTCGCCAAGGCATTCAACTCCATCCCCCACTCTGTAATTATAGATAAACTCACTAAACTAAGTATAAATCCTTATGTCACAAAATAGGTTGCCAACTGGCTTACTGACAGAACCCACACTGTGAAAGTAGCAGACTGCAAGTCAGACTTCAGACCAGTGACAAGTGGAGTACCACAGGGTTCAGTCCTGGGTCCTCTCCTGTTTGGTATCTACTTCTCTGAAGTACAGGCTAACACAGAAGTATTTGGCTTACTAAGTTTGCAGATGACTGCAAACTAGGAGCTATAATCGAAACTCCTAATGAAGTGGACATCCTACAAAAGGGCCTCACTGAGACAGATGGCTGGTGTCAAAGCCATGTTCTCAAGCTCAATGCCGAAAAGTGCATTGTCATCCCCTTTGGTACAAACTTTGTACCCATGAACTACCACATAGGTGGTAGTCTACTTAACACCGAAAGTGTGATGAGACCTTGGGACACAGGTGGACAATAGTCTCTTCTTTGATAATCACATTCCCACAGTGGTCAGGAAATCCTTCTATGTGGCACACCTCATCACAAAAGATTTCTCATCCAGAAAAAAGATGCCATTGTTCCTCTCTACTCATCACTCATTAGACCCATTATAGAGTACAATGCCCCTTTTCGTATGTACCTCACAAGACATCTACAACAACTGGAAAGGCTGCAGAAATACCTCACAAAGAGGATTATTGGCGTCAAACAGATGCCCTATGCAGACCGTCTCAAAAAACTCCAGCTTTACTCCTTTACATATCGCCTACTCAGAGGCGATCTCTGCCTAACATACAAAGCTATGTCAAACCCAGAGCTGTTGGACATGCTCCACTTAAAGAAATCCCAATCCCACCAAGCTACATGCTCTAGGGACCTAAACCTTGTCACCACAATAAACAGGACATACTGGAGAGATAGATTCATGTCCCAGAGACTTCCCATACTCTGGAACAGACTACCTATGTCAAACAGAGCTCCTCATTAGGACTCTTCAAGAAAAATCTTGATGATTGGATGGGTAATAGGAAACTCACCCTAGGGATCATGTTTGTTACTCTGCCTGACAGGGGCACAGTAAAATAATTTTCTTGGGTGGTGAAAGCCAGGGTACCTTTTTGGCTAGGCTTGTATAGGCCCTAGGGCCAATAGCCTAGTACCTACCTATGAACCTATGAACAATCCAAATGTTTGTCAGTAAAAGCTGAAAAAAATTAAAATCATTTGGAGATGAAAAAGAAAGTAGAAATATTAAACAATAAATACAATGAAATTCTAACACATAAAACTAGTTTAGCCTTAGAAACACTAAAAATTAATACCTTGGACACTTCTCCCAAATATCTACATAATTATCCACAAGAATCAAAATACAATCAAAAGTTAATAACATTAAAAGTATCTTCCATGAAAAGAAAGGGAAAATATCTTGGATATAGGTGACATTCTTGATGCCTATAGAAATCACTATATGGAACATTTCCAAAAAGAAAATATACAAATCAATTAATTAAATCTAGATGGAAAATGTTCTAATATAAAAAAATACTAGAAAAATTAAAATTAGATCTGCAAGCACCCATATCCTACAAAAAAATTACAGATACAATAAAAGAGGGTAAAAATAATAAAGCTCCAGGTACATATGGCATAATTATGGAAATATATAAACTTTTTTCTTCAAAGATCCTATCCCTCTTCCATAAAACTCTATTAGAAATTCAGTCACAAGCTTTAATACCACCCTCTTGGAGATATTCTTTAATCACATACTCCTAAAGGAAAACAAATCCGCAAACCTCTGTACCTCATATAGACCTATATCATTATTAAATAATGACGATAAGATATTTATGACAATATTAACTAACAGAATGAAAATACCACTATCCAAAACAAAATGGATTTATATATCATAGACACATACATGACAATATTAAAAGGATAAGTTCTCTTATACATTTTGTTAATAAAGAAACACTCATAATTGGCTTAGATATAGAGAAAGTCTTTGAGTCACTAAATTGGGACTATTTATTCAAAATCCAAATGCTATTTGAATTCCCTGCATCCTTTGTTCATCTCCTAAAGAATATATATATATATATATATATATATATATATATATATATATATATATATATATATATATATATATATGCAAATAATTTAGCGTATGTCAAGTTAGGTCCTTTTACCTCTGAATCTATACATATAACAAAAGGCACTAAACAAGGATGTCTCATGTCATCGATTCTATTTGTTCTGGTGATTGAAATATTGGCAAATTCAATTCATAACAAAATAAAAATCAAAGGAATAAATCCTTATGAACAATACAATTCTAAAGCAATGCTATTTGCTGATGACATATTACTAACATTATATAATACAAAAGAGACATTAGAAAAATTAGATATATTAATTGACAAATTTCACATGACTTCAGGACTCCATTTCAGTAAATCAAAATCAAAATTTTTATTTTTAAATAAAAAAAGAACTGCAGACTAAAGGGGATCATCATAGGGAAACAAGAATCTACCTTAAAATATCTAGGAATTGAGTTATGCAAGGATAATAATGAATTAGTCTCAAAAACTACAATAATATCATCA
Organism: Protopterus annectens; assembly: GCF_019279795.1. Lineage (NCBI taxonomy): Eukaryota > Metazoa > Chordata > Ceratodontiformes > Protopteridae > Protopterus > Protopterus annectens. The sequence continues at coordinate 775,018,902 of NC_056729.1, forward strand.
ACACAATTAAAATCTCTGTGGAAAAATGGAACAAAATAATATTAACATTTGAAGATAGGCTACAGTTAATAAAATGGTTTTACTGCCCAAGATCCTATATATATAGCCTTGGCAATACAACTGTTACCAGAAAGGAATATACTTAAAGAAATTAATTCATGCCTAATAAATTTTTTATGGTTTCCCAAAAGAAACAGTATAGCTTTACTACATATCAGACCATGGAAACAGGGAGGATTAAACTTTCCTGATATAGAAACATATATAAAAGCATCAATATCTAAAATAATCTCAGATTGGATAAGTCCAAATTACTCTGCAAATTGGAAAGAATTGCTAACTTTAATATCAATAAATGAATTTGATTTACAAAAAAAATTTCAAATAACAGATAAAAACAATTTGTCATGGCACATGTTATGTGTTAGTATGCAATATAACATAACTAAACCCACTAAAACTCGTATGATTAATTATTACATTGACTATATTAAGGACAATTATTAATGCAAATATAGATTTAAAAATCTGGTTTGATCTTTTAACATCATTTATAGTCACAAAGAACTTTCTACATAAAATATATAGAGAAATTATTAATTCCTGGGAACAGAAAGGATTTGTTTGTTGGCTCCAATGTATCAAAGAACTAAAAGTTTTAGATATGCAAGTAATAAAAACAGCATACAAAATTTCACAACAGGACTGGTTAACTTTACAGAGTATCCTGTCATATTTGCAAGATTTAATTAGAATAATTAAAAATTCTTCATTTAAAGAACTACCTAAATTTACGAAATACATATATGAAATCATATATAATGACTTTGATATGGGAAGCAGTATTTCAAAATTTTACAAAATATTGATAAACTAAAAAACAACACCCAAAACCTCATATTGGAAATATATAACAAAAGGACACTCAATACAGTTAACTGAAGATATTAAAACAAATATCTTATTATCGATAAAATATACATCCTTTGTATAGTGTCAATTAATGATAAGACTTTTCCCCAAGGGTTTTTGATAAATGGCTTTGGATAAATTCTTAGTTCTTTAATTTTAATTTCCAATAATGCTGCAGTCTTCAGTAGACTGTAGATGTCTTCCAAAGCTTTTAATTGGAAATGCTTGCACAGAGCATTCTTAACCCCAGACAGAATCAGTAAAATTAGTTCTTCCATAAAAGGAATATGTTGGAGATGTGAGCAAGTACACAGTGCAGATTGGAACCACATTTTCTTTGATTGTGTTAAAATTAAGCTATTTTGGAATGGTATTAATAACTTTCTACAAGCTTTATTTAATGACTCATTTTATTTAACTAAAGCTCTTGCATTATTAAATGTGAAAGAAGGTCCTCATTTGAATAGGTCAAACATATATCCAGTATGGACTATACTTGCAATTTCAAGGAAGTGTATAACAAGAAGATGGAATACAAAAACAATACCAACTTTGGAAGACTTCTACAGTCTACTGAAGACTACAGCATTATTGGAAATTAAAATTAAAGAACTAAGAATTTATCAAAAACCCTTGGGGAAAAGTCTTATCGTTAATTGACACTATATAATAATTGATCAGACACTCTGATAATGGATTGGACATACTTATAAAGTAACTGTATACATTAAAATCTGTTATAGTATCAGGCTAATGTAAATAGTGTACATAGTTATTTAAAATGTTATGTATAAATACTATGGAATTCATTCAAATATATTTGAAAAATAAAAAAAATTTTGAGAAAAAAATACATTCCTTATTTATATATAATCAGGTTGTTTGGAGCAAGGGAGTAGTTACAGAGGGTGGTTCTGTTAAGAGCAGTAAAAGCATTAAAATTATTCCTTTAACAAAGTCCCCCTTCCCCTTTAACACTATAGAGTAAACAGATACTGTGCTACCTAAAACAAACTGAAAAGCTTTGTGTTTTTCAATAAAGGATATTCCATTTTTAATATAACTGTGAACTACCTACTAATTTCTATTTGAATATTTTGTAGCACGCATTTTACAGTTATATTTTACAGTTCAATTTTTATTACATGAACTAAGTGCATAACATAATTCAAGAAGTGAACATCACACCCTCCACACTGTAAAGTTTCTGCTTGGTTTGTTTTGGACCCAGTACAGGTTGCACACTAGGTTTTTCTGAGACTTTGAGGGATACCAAGGATTTCTCTTATTTTAGAGAATTACAAATAAAGAAACTTCACTTGTTTTGGAAAAGATGCCATTAAGCATTTTTCAGCTTTGATACAGGTAAATAAAACACTTGTGGGTATCATTTATACAATATGAACTGCATACCTTTTTTAGACCTGCTCTCTTTTACCCCTGCAAAATAACTTCCATTTAATATCCTTGCCTCATTATGTCTCCTACAGCAGAAATGTATAATGGCATCAAGGGAGGCAGACATGTCAGGGTGAACGTTAGCACTGTGAATTAAGGCTGAGCTGGTAACAAGCTGTTTCCACTAGTCAATGGTACAAGGTTTGATTAATTCCATCTCCATTTCCCTGTTGTGTGACTTTAAGCAAGTTACTTAGCCAGAAAATGCTCCTGAATCAGCCCTAAAAGGGACACTGTCCAGTCATCCTACCCAGTTAACAAATAAATAAAATAAAAATAAAATACATGTTGTGGCATAGGTTGTCATTCAATAGCTGCTGTACTAATCACTAAATGAAATAGTGCTTCTCTGTTTCAATGTTTTTTTATTTTTTCCTAAGAGATACCCACTTCATGGACTGCCATTCACCCTTCCACAACAATGGGCAGAAGGATTACGGCAGTTGATTTTATTACTCCCAGTAGGAACCTTCAGTATTCAAGGCGTTGAACTTTTATGACCTTTGGCAAATAAAAATATCTTATACTAGTAAACAGATGGCAAGTTTTATTATCATATTACAAGATTTACTAGCATAGTCATTACCCCAGTATTTCTCACTACTGTTACAGCAATTATCTCTAAGTTTCTGTACCAGTTAAGTCATCCTTTCTTTCCATCAGTTACATACCTCTGAACCTTTTAACACAAAAAATCTGGACAAAGCCATAAATAATGAAGAGACAAAGCCTTCAAGATAAAGACAAATTTTAAATATTGCTCTTATAATTTTACCATGCTTTTTCTGAAGGATATGAGGTCTAAAAATCAAATGCCTGTCATTATTCAGTAAATCTACTTGTGACACCCCACCACTGCAACAGTAATCAAGGAGCCTCAATCCTCACCACTAGCACCAGTGGGGGACATACATTGGAAGGATGACAGGTACACACACAGCATTTGCAGATGCAGCTCTCTGCATCAAGTGCAATTTCTGTTGAGAGCACACAGAGACCCCAGTCAGTCCGGGCTGGTTTCTCCCTCTTTTTCCAGATCCCCAATAAGACTCCCCACTGACACAGCTATAGAGTTAAGTCCTTAGCCAGGGTTCCAAGCCATGTCCACCAACACTCTCTCTGTCCAACCAGTGCTCCGTGTCCCTGCCCAAGTAGCTGACACACACACACACTCTTGGAGATTTGTTTTACACACACACACACACACACACACACACACACACACACACACACACACACACACACACACACACACACACACCTGGGAAAGGATGGCACAGGTTTACTAGTTATGCCCCCTTTTGCCCAGACTATAAGGTAATCATCACGGCCACCAGAACTTCTTATCAGCTACTTTAAAGCCGTCAACAAAGGGTGTCCAATCTTACTGTGTAATCTTACTATCAAAACAAATGGTAGTTTGACCAAGAGCAAGGCTACCAGGAGTGGCCCACTGTGTCACCAAATAAATATGCAAGTACTCTCAGATCTTAAATATCTCTACACAAGTCAGCAACAAAGAAAGGTTTAAATATATTTAATAATAAATAATAAAATAAGAAGGCAACACTAAATATATATTTACAGTGACACCAGAGTTTAAAATCACAGGAAATATTTAAAACAACATTGCAGGACAGTCTCAAATAAATAAATAAAAATATCTAAGCTATGCTTTGCTATATTCCTGACTATATCTAAGGAAATTATACTATTCCCTAAATGTGTGGTGAATAGATCTTTTCAGGTCCAGGGCAGCATACTGAATGCTGTCGCTCTCTCAGTGAGTCCTTAAATTAATATCGCAAATATTACTGCTGGGATAGCTTGCAGAATGACATCATTTCTTGTCATCTGATCCCAGGTAAACCCCCTACTGCTGGAATCTGGCATCTACCTGTGAAAATACCCATACAAGGGCTTTTTCTCAAATCTGTGCAGCTGTTGGAAGTCATAAAACAATAAAACGCACATCTCTAGCCTAGTAATTATTTCTCCTTCAAGACAACACAAAGAGCTCCCTAGTATAGACATCTTGTTTCTTGGTGTCATAAAGTAACTTAATTTCAGCTTTTTTTCTGAAGTTTTGCTGGAATTAAGTTAACCTCCTGTGTTCCAGTTTCCACTATTAAAATATATACATTAAAACAGTTACAATAGTGCATGTACATTTTTATTCTACCCCAGTAGAGTACACTGTGGATACATTTCAAACAGCTCTTTGCAAAATACCTCATCAGCACATGTCTATACAAACCATCTTATATGACATGCAGCTCTAATACATTTGTAACGCAAACATCTTATATGAATCATGTTGATATTCACAAATGACAAATAATTATTTACAAAATTCCAGATAGCTGGGCTAGCAGTATCTACTTTTGTGACATTTCTTCCCCCAGTAGACTCAAGCCAGTTTTTCAAGTGACCATTGCTTGAGAGGGATGGTCCTATCTGAGAATACCTTACCCCATTCCCTGTCTTGAGAACCCATCTGCATTGGCATTGCTAACCCCACTGTGGTGCTGCACTGTCATATAATATGCCTGCAACCCTAGGCTCCACCTTAGTAATATGGGATTTTTCTGGCTGGCTCCCTGTAGCCATATAACCCTCTCAGACTCCACCTGCCCTCTACTGCAAATACTTAGCACCAGGGCCTTCCTATCATGGTAAGGTTTCATGGTGTTAACATGGCAAAATTTGTACCCCTGCCTCCTGCCTAGTAGTTCTACCATGTAGTTAACAGCACTGACCTTCCTTACCACTTTGAAGGGTCCCTCCCAAGCTGCCTGCACCTTGTTGTGTCTGACAGGAATGAGAACCATAACCTGCTGCCCCACAGCATACTCACTGATGCGATTATTCTTGTCATACCAGACCTTTTTCTGCTGTTGAGGTTCTGTCAGGTTCTCTTGGGCCAAGCCCATGAGTTCCTTGAACCTTGTCTTGAGATTTAGGACATATGCCACAACAGACTCCTTGCAGGATTCACACTCATCTGCCCACTCATCACTAATCAGATCTAGAGGTCCCCTCACCTTATGCCCATACAACAACTCAAATGGTGAAAAACCCGTGGATTCTTGGGGCACCTCTCTGTAAGCAAACAATGGATTTGGCAAATATTTGTCCCACTCCCTCTTAAACTGGCCTGCAAATGCCCAGAGCATGGATTTTAGTGTAGAGTTTAATCTCTCCACAAGACCATTAGTCTGGGGATGGGTGGTCTTTAGGTGCTTCAATCCACAGCATTCCTACAGACAAGCCAGCAGGGCTGATGGGAACTTGGCACCTCTGTCAGTCAGTATTTCTTTTGAGAAACCTACCTGCTGAAAATCTCTAACAAACATTTGCCACCTTTTCTGACTCAATGGAGGACAGAGCCACCACCTCAGGGTATCTGGTAGCATAATCTACTACCACTAGGATATACTTCTTCCCTGTGGAACTTGGGGTACTCAGAGGCCCCACAGTATCCATAGCTGTCCTGTGAAATGGCTTCTCAATCACAGGCAAAGGCATCACAGGAGTCTTCACCTTGTTTCCTGCCTTGCCTACCTTCTGGCACTGCTCACAGGTCCTGTAGTACCCTGTTACATCTCTGGAAATCCCAGGCCAAAAAAAGTCATGTATAATATGTCTCTTTGTACATTTTATGCCCATATGACCTGCAAAGGGAATATCATGGGCTATGGCTAGAAGTGCTGATGGTAGGCTTTGGGTACAACCAACTGCTGTATTCTCTCACCCTCTAGCCCTCCCTCAGTGGTCCACTCTCTATACAGTAACCCTTTGTCCCAGTATACAGATTGCCCTTTTCCTTGAGCTACCTCCCTCAGGCTCTGTAATGTAGGGTCAGAGAGGTAAGCCTGTCTCAACTCTGTCTTGGTAACTCTTCCAAGCTGCCCTTCCAAAGGAAGTCTGGTATCCTCTGACAGCGGTGCCTCACTATCAGCCTGGGTACTACTATTCACTTCTAGTAAATCCAAAAAATGGAATGGAGTCCACTGGCAAGTATATACCAATGCAGAATGGTAAAAACAGTCATTATTAGAATAAAAACGATTATCAGTATTCACCAACGTAAAATAATAAGCGCTTTAGTCTCCAATTATACAATGACTTTATCAAACAAGAACTGAACATTAAAACAGAGTTTAAATACTAAAAACACTGAAAATCTCCCTCCCAAATGACATCACTTCCTGGCAGAGCACAAAGTTCTAATTAAAGAAACAGTGTATCTTCCCGGCAAATCATAAAGTTCTAATTAAAGAAAATCTAAAAAGAACATTGAGCTGAAAATCATATACATGTGCAAATCGCATGCATAAAATAATAATAAATAATAAATAAATAACTAATATATATTGGCAGTACTCTAATAAATATAAACAACAATAATTGTTCATGTGCAATCACGCAACTGCCAACAAAAGATAAACAAATGCACAATAAACATGGAATTCTAAATTAGGTTCCATATAACAAAGTATTGGCAGCTTTGTAAAAACACGCCCTAAACTCTTATATGACAAAATTTAGCAACTGTCATAAAAATGTGCAACATATGGTTTAAATGTTCGTATTACATAGGCTAAAACTGTTTTTTTTTAATATATATTTTTAATACAGTGAGATAACTAAATGGGAAGAAATTTGGGCAATCAAAATATATACTAGAACACCACCACCTTCTCCAATAGTCTAAGAAGCCGATGCTTAAATATGTAAACATAAAACGTATCTCATATAATACAACAATATGTAAACCTAATAAATACCAACTAAATAAATAACTAATAGTTAAAAAATAACTAAATAGTTAAAAGGTGTATTTCCATTAGTCTCTACCTAATGCTTTTATTTTTAACAAACTACTAATGGAAATGTTATCATTTAAGCCTGGCAAACATGCAGCATTCAAGCACAACAGCCAGGCTAGTTCCATTTTTCTAAATAGTATGGCCAAGCACCTCCCCTAGTGGAATACACCATACTTTCCAGTATAAAAAATTTAAAATAGTGTTCTGGGTATATATTAACATGTTTAGCTAATGCATTATGGTCATGGCCATCACGAATATCCCTAAGGTGCTCACCTGTTCTATTCTTCAACTTTCGTTCAGTTTTGCCAATGTAAAAACATGAGCAAAGTACACATAGGGCACAACAAACAATTCTCTCTGTGTTACAAGAGAATTTACCACTGATCCAAATGTTCATTCCACTGACTTCTGTAACTTCAGCTTCAAGTATATTGCTACAAAACTTGCTTCTTTCACATTTATACATATGTCCCCTACTTCGTTTTGGTGCATGATGTTCAAATATATTTTTCAAACAACAGCCTTTCCTATATACACAAATCGGACCTTCCCCAAGAATATTTACTATATCCTTGTCATTGCGTATGAATTCCCAGTTCTTATTTAATATATTTTTAATGTTATATGCATCCCTACTAAAAGTAGTTATAAAACTATTCTGATATGATTTATTAATTTCAGCCACCTTATTGTCAATAAGGTTTGCAAGACCTGAGTCAGATAAAACTAATGACTCATTAGTGTTAAATTCTATTCTCCCATCCTCTTTAATTTTCAGAATAGGTACAAAGTGACCTTCTAGTCTCTTATTAACAACTTAATTCATTATTTGATCAATTAGTTTCACTGGATATTTCCTTCTAATGAACATCTGTTTAAGAATGTTGCATTCTGCTAAAAATGTATTCCATTCAGTAGTCATCCGGGCTGCACGCACAAACTGTCCCTTAATTGCAGCCCGTTTTTGGTGAAATGGATGACTACTACTAAAATACAGAAAACTGTTTGAATATGTGTTCTTACGAAATATTTTAGCAACAAAACAATGTAATGCTTCATTTTTTGCTAACAAAACGTCTAAATAAGAAATGCTGTCAATATTTATTGAGTGTGTAAATTCTGAAAATGTGGTAGCGCCATTAATAAAAGTAATAAAAGCATCAATCAAATCCATTGGTCCATTACACAAAAGAAATATATCGTCCAAGTAACGAACATATGTTTTACAGAATGGATAATATTGGGATGGGAAAGCAAAGCGTTTCTCCCACTCCAACATAATGATATTGGCATACAAGCCACCACATGCAGATCCCATTGGACACCTTCATTCTGTAAAAAGTACTCACTCTCAAACAAAATAAAATTGTTTCTTAATACAATAGCCATCATTTGACATATAAGTTAATTTTGTCCTGACCAATGTGCTTTGTTTGCAGGTACTCACAAAACCATTGAAGTCTTATTTCATGGGGAATAATACTATACAAGTTGGTAACATCTATAGTGATGAATGAATAGTCATTACTATATTCAGTTTCATCTATTTTCTTTAAAAAATCCCATGAGTCAATACATATATTGGGTTTGTTCCATACTAGCTGGCTTAGGGCTTTATCAAGATACTTAGCTAGTGGAAATGTAATAGAGCCCCGAGCATCCACAATGGGCCTCATAGGTGGCTGATGGACATCTTTGTGGATTTTTGGGGCCCCAAAAATAGTTGGAATAATTGGATATTCCACCGTTAAATAATGCAGTTCATTAATAGAAATCAAACCATCAATGAACATGTCCTGTATGAACCCTTTAACTCTCCTATATGCCCCATTCATTTCATTGAGGGAACTCTTAGTGTAAGTATCCGTATTCAAGATATTCAACAATTTGTTATTGTAGTCAGCTGTATACATGATAACTACCCCACCTCCTTTGTCTGGTTTCATAATCCTCCCACCATTATTCTCCATGAAAAAAGCAAGTTCAGATTCTTCCTCATCATTTAAGTTAGTATATACTTTGTTTAAGCCAGACTTTCTATTCCTCACCCTATTCAAGTCCCGAATGTCCAGCTCACAAACCTTTTCAAAAAATAACAATGTAGGGTGTAAGGGCGGGTTAAAAGTGCTGGAGATTCTGAATGAGTCTTTCAAACCCTCTACATTATTAAACATAACATTAAGATTTAATTTTCTAACATATTGCTTCAAGGCCATTAAAGTATGGACAAAATTCATGGATTATCAGGTACAAATCACAAATAGTCACATTAAAGAATAAATCAGTATAATTATATACTTTGAAGTGCAGTGTTAATGGCGGTAAAATACTACCATTGCTGTTCTTCATGTTGTTTAAAACCGTTGCCTCAGATGGGGCAGCATCTATTGCCCCCTCCGAGTGTTCCTGTTTTGACCCCTGTTGTTGTACATTCCTCCCCTCCCCCTTTGAAAGTTGTTGTATTGGCCCCTCTGCTGTTGTTGGGGTCTCTCTTGATTCATTAGATGCTCTGAGCGCCTCAATGGTGGATATTGTTCTTCATCTAAAAAATGTTCTTCAAAGGTGTCCATCTCTGTCACCTCGTTGAAAGTTCTAACACCATTCCCTTGTTGTTCACCACTACTTTTATGTTGCTGCCAAACTTGTGAAGGAGGGGGGTGTAGGGTATGCTAAGTTGTCAGCATATTCCGGCTCATCCCTAGCCAACTTCTTCATCTTCCTCTTTTTAATAATAAGCATTTGTTCTTCTATGCTCCAGAAGATGCAACAATATTCAAATTTGTTTGTAAAGGCAGGGTTTTGTACAATGAATTTATCTAATTTTGTCACTTCGGAATTCAAAGATTCAATCATTCTGTTATTATAGTCAATAACCATTTGCATATATTCAAACCCAAATCTATCAAATAGTCCTAACAAGTCTTTATGAAAATCGGAACCTGCAACCAATCCTGTAGGAAAACGTCACATCCTAAGGCCTTTTGGTACAGTTCTCTGTTTAAGGCACTCTTTAAAAAACTGGTTATCCATTTGTATCTTTTTTATTTTTAAAAGGTACCGATCTAGTTCATTAAGTTCATCCTGTAATGTCATACTAGTAACTTTTGTACTATTCACTAATATGCAATCATTCTTTAACCACTCAGATAACATTTGTATTTTAAAAACCCTGCTACAGTTATCTGCACCAATATGCCCATCACCGTTTACCTCATTAGATCTAGTGTACAGTCTTAGTGATGGTGTAGAGGTACTAAAAGCTGTTGCCTGTCTTTCACCATTACCCGAGTCTTGTGCTCCCATGTTATTCACTGAAGTAGAAGCACCTGGTGTTGGGTGTATAGTCATCTGGGAAAGAGTATTTTGCTCCAACCAATCCATACGGTTCACTAATTTTTGAATTAAAATAGACAAGTCACCAATAGTTCCATTTGATTCCCCACTCATTTGTGGGTCACCTTTAGATACACTGCCAGACCCTGACTCCATACCAAATGACTAGTACGTGATAGAAAAGAAACCAACAAGGAAATCCAAGAAACGAAATGGAGTCCACTGGCAAGTATATGATAAGTATGAACAAGTATTTGATAAAGTCTCCTGAAGTGTATAATTGGAAACAAAAGCGCTTATTATTTTACGTTGGTGAATACTGATAATCGTTTTTATTCTAATAAAGGACTGTTTTTACCATTCTGTGTTGGTATATACTTGCCAGTGGACTCCATTCCATTTTTTGGATTTACTTGTTGGTTTCTTTTCTATCACGTAGTACTACTCACTTCTGCCTTTACAGTCACTCTGTCCAAGGGAACATCAGTACCCACAAGCAGCTGTGGCTCATCTTCAGTCTCACTGCTACAGGGTAGCTCCCTCCCTGATCTAGCCACCTCACTAGTCCTGGCTTCAAGTGTGCAGTCTGTCTGGGTCCCCCCCAGGCTATCAGACCCACATGTTTGTCTTCAAGCCTGACTGCATGTAACTGTATTTACACAAGGTACTGTATTATCAAAATCATTTCCTATCAGAACATCTGCAGGGATATCCTCAAACACACCTACTTGCTTGCTTTCTTTTCCACCCTCCAAGTGAAGGTGAACCCTAGCCAAAGGTATTTGGAATGGGGTCCATCCTAAAGCTCTGACTTTTGTAGACTGCCCAAGGAAGTAATGCTCCTCTTTAGCCATTGCAGGCTTCACAATGGCTAGGCCAGAGGCTGTGTCTCTCCTAACAGTGGCCTATTTTCTGTCTACTAAGATAGGATATATCCTCTTGTGGTAGTTTGGTACCTTTGTTGTCTCCAGCAACTTACAGCTGGCATTCTGTCATTCCCACTTACTGGCTCTCCCACCCTTTGTTCCCCACCTTGCCTCCATGGACATCTATATGCTACATGGCCCCACTGGTTACATTTAAAACATTTAACCCTTGATCCTGGTCATGTACCTGAACTAGTGGCTTCTCCTGCTACTGGCAGACTCTGTTGAGGTGGTTTAGGCTGCCCACCAGGGGTTCCTTTAGACCCACGTGCAGCACTGGGTGTCCCTTTTCTGTGCAGTGATGCCCTGCTTGCTAGGTATCAGTCTCCCTTTTTCCCCACCTCATCTTCAGTATTGCATTGCGTATCTGCCAACTAGATTCTCATGTCCTCAGGCAAAGCGCTAAGGGCTTGTTCCCTCACCAAAAGGTCTGCCAGCCCTTCAAAAGTAGTGACCTGACACCCACTCACCCATCTATGAAAATAAGTGCTTAACACAGCAATATATTCACATACAGTTTCATCTGCTTTGGGTCTATGCTCACAAAACATTTTTTCTACAAGCTTCAGGTGTTAACTTAAACCACTCTACTAAACAGTTTTAACAGTTTTATAATTTAAGCAATCAGTGTCAGACAATTTATAAATAGCAGTTACAGCTTTACCATGAAGTAAGGGGGTCAGGAACTGTACCCAGACACTGTGGTCAACATTATACGGTTTACATACCCTTTCAAACATGAATAAAACTACCAAAATTATCACCCTCTGTAAATTGTGGAAGAAATTTACTGACCTTTGTTGCTTCTGGCGTTCTGATACTTCCTTCCCCATTACCTCCATGACCCTGGCAAAGAGTCAGCATCTCCTTTTCATGTTGCCTCTGCCTCTCATTTTCTTCAGCTTTCAGACATCTCAGTCTCTCTGCTGATTCTAATGCCATCTGTTTCTCCTTTTCTTCAGCCTCCAAATGCTGCAGTCTCTCTGCTGATTCTAGTTTTAACCATTTGGTCATCAGTTCAAGTCTCTTTAAGTCCAGATGGATTTTTAAGTCCTCTGAGGCAAAGTTGAGCTGCCCATTTTCTGAGAGTTGTACATCCCCAAGGCCAATCTGATTGTCCTCCTGGTTGCTGGTCTGTGATTCAGCTGTGACTAAGGCTGCAATAATTTCTGATTTAGTCAAGTTGGCATATCCCAGTCCTTTGGCTTGGCACATCTCAGCCAACTGGCTCCTTGTCAGCTTGCCATACTCCTCTGCTGACATCCTTGCCTGCTCTCCCTGACTAACTAAGCTAACAAAAAATAAGTAAAACTATTGTGATATAAAACGTTGAATGTTCATTGTGTGGCTGATTGAGAGTACAAACAACTTCTTTAGTGACCACAGTTTACAGGCTTCAGGAGTTCAATACCCACACAACTGAATCCCAATATGTGATGTGGTGATCTCACCACTGCCTGCCAATAAACGTGATACCCTACCACTGGCAATAATAATCAAGGAGCCTCACTCCTCACCACTAGCACCAGTAGGGGACGTACATTGGGATGATAAGTACATACACAGTATTTCCAGATACAGCTCTCTACATCAAGAGCAATTTCTCTTAAGAGCACACAGAGACCACAGTCAGTCCGGGGATGGTTTCTCCCTCTTTCTCCAGATCCCCAATAAGACTCCCCACTGGCACAGCTATAGAGTTGAGTCCTTATCCAGGTTTCCAAGCCAAGTCCTCCAACTCTCTCTGTCCATCCAGTGTTTCGTGTCCCTGCCCAAGTAGCTGACACACACACTCTTGGAAATTTGTTTTACACACACACACATCTGGGAAAGGCTGGCACAGGTTTATTAGCTATGCCCCTTTCTGCCCAGACTATAAGGTAGTTATCACTGCCATCAGAACCCCTTATCAGCTACTTTAAGGCCCTTAACAAAGGGTGTCTAATCTCTGCTTCTATAATTAAAGTTAGCAATGCCTTCTTATGATGACATTCTAATTATCTTGTTCTGTCTTAGCAACAGCATCTCTTTAGTAATTTCCCCTTGTTCACCCAACATTTGACCTAGGCCATTTAGCAATGCATCTGTAAATTCAGTTAGCTCTGCACACCCCCAAAAATCACATTCCTGGTTTCCCATCTCACTTCCCACATACCTACACTTACTCTGAACCTGACTGAAGATCCTCTGCAAACCAGAGTATTTTATTTACAAACAAATGTTCTAAACTTTCTTGACTTATTTTATTTATTTATTTATTTATTTGTTGAGTGGGGAAAGTCAGACTGGGTATGATTCCATTTTCAGCGAAGACCCAGGAAGAAAAGCTCCACATAAAGTTTATAAGAGAGTTTACATGAGATATTACAATTTTTTTTACAAATGGAAAATGCATACACAATTCACACACATAAATTTCAAAACTGAAAATGTATACAGTATTGATACAGATACCTGAGTCTCAGGAAATAATACATTGTAGCTCAAAGAGATACAAGGTAAAAAAAAAAAGCTGAGATATATTTAAAAGTTTCACAAATACATGACAGAGTGTAAAAGATGAGAGGATGTCAAGAGGTGGTAGGTAAAGGTGTGATACAGAGTGAGTATGGAGAAAAGGTGAGGGGGGGGTAAGAAGGGAAGGAAAAGATGAGTGAGAAAAGACACAGTGAAGAGGATGTACATGTTGTATATATGTTGTAATTTAAACACTGGGAAAGAAGATTAGTAATAGAAGGATAGCGTTAGAAGTCAGATGGGACAGGTCTTCGTTTTAGAACGTGTGTGTAGGCAATGCGTAAAGGTGATTAAAGGTAGCAGAGGTGGGGACGGTGAAAAAGATATGAAGAGTGTATAGTGGAAAGGTAGAGGGGAAGGTTTAGAGAGGGGCGAGGGTTCTGGGAAGGAGGGAAGCTAAGGGTATTGAGCTTAGACATGACATAGGAATTTGAAAGTTAGTACTGGTTAGTAGTTAGGAGGTGGTTGGGGCTTAGCCGGGTTTGGAGCAACAGCACAGCCAGGTATAATTTAAGAGCTGTCTGAACTGAGTTTTAGCTATAGGTAGTTTATGTGCTTTACTGACTGAGTGAGGGATATTCTACCAGATTATGAAGATGTAATTAGAGTATATAGAGTCCCTAGCAGTTTTATAGGATTTGGTGACTAGCGAGAGGGATTTGTTAGTAAATCATAGGTCTCTTATACTGTAGTAGAACTGAATTGTATTTATGGAGCGCTGGGCATGTTTGTGGTAAGTATTATTAGTTTGTGGGCAGTTATTAGTTGGGAGAAGGTCAAACAGTTGGTAATTCGAACCAATGTAATGCATTGCAGTGGTGTGCAAGGTATGGAGTGCTTGCAGTGAAATTGACTATTTTGTTGTAACAAGCTTCTCATCTTACTTTCTCTGTTTTGCTCAGGTTAGAAAGATTTAGTCACATATGTTGAAGTCCTGCACACTTCCCCATTGAGCTTTTGTAATTTGTCCAGACAAACTTTTCACTCAGTCCTACCCAATTTCTTCTGATTGACTTTTATAATTATCATGTGTAATTTGGTATGCTGTATTAATTATTCCCATTTTTATTGCCCTATCCATTCTCATTTACTCCAAAATATTCCATGAGTGACAAGTGGCAACTACTCACTTATTGTTCCTTTACCTCTCTCTCTCTCTCTCTCTCTCTCTCTGTCTATTTTCTAATATTATTCATAAGCAGAAGCATTGCTATGGTTGGGTGATGGGGTTTGCTGCACCAGGCACAATGTGTTAGGGGGTCTGACTGACAAATCTATTTTTTTTTTTTTAATTTTCACTCCTCATGCAAGTGTTAGGACCAGGCACTCCATCTATTTTTTTTCTTTGCTCTCATGTAATGCATGAGGCAGTAGGGGGTTAGTATCCGCTGCTCGGCCTTAGAGAAAGGAGTAGTGCCAGACCACAGAAAGGGACATTTTTTGTTCCTTAACCTAGTGGGGTGCCAGATTGGGGTGCAGCACAAGGTACCAAATGGCCCAGCTACAGCTCTGTTCATAAGTATTGAAGCCTATCCCTGTCATGTAATCCAAACAATTATTTTGCTTCTTCCCATTCTCTTTGTTTTCCTTTTTTTTAATTTCTCCAAGTCTTTTCGGTTTCGAATATCATAGGTTCATAGGTTCATAGATCATGAGGGGAATGGACCCCATTCCTAAGTCAAAGTACAATTAAAGATCAGGAAATTAGTATTGTTTCAATCTTTGCAGAACCTGTAATGTGCCCAATAATGACTCCTTCTGTAATTCGTATGGAGTTACATGTATCGGTAACATATGTAAGTACGACTGTAAATTCTTCTTTATAAGACCCGTTGCTCCTACTGCAATTGGAACTGTCTGGGTATCCTTCTTTTACATTGCCCTCATTTATGCCTGCAGATCCTGGTATTTTATAACTTTGTGTCTCTCTGTACATAAGACGTTGTAGTCACTGGTGTAGCAATTTCAATGATCAATGCTACTTTTGTTTTCTTTTCATAGACTACTATATCTGTTTTTCTGGCATCTATTTTCTGAACTGTTGGTAATGGGTGATCTCATGTGATATAAACTTCATCTTTTCGATAATGCTTTGTGGCTCATATTTTCAGTGTTTTTCAGCTTCTTCAGTATTATAATGTTTGCACAATCCCTAATACAACAGCCTTGCCACAATGTTATGACTTTCAGTATACAGTCCTTATGCCATTAGTATATCACAACCAGAAACAAGATGTGTGACTGTCTCCAGTTCTGTTTTACAAAATCTACATTTGTCTGTTTCTCACACATGTTCAAGGGACTTTGCAAACCTACATGTATGTAGCCCACTATCTTCGGCTGCCAATATTAACCTTTTGTCATTTGGTTTAAAATCAGCTCTCCTTAACCATTCCTGCATTCGATCCTGATCAACACAAGGTTGTTCCAAGAGTTTTCTATACTTGCAACTATACTTATGCATTTTCCACATTTCTTGCCTTCTCATCTGATCCTTCACCTTATATTCTTTCTTTTGTTTTTTGGAACATTCAGTTGCTGCCTGATTTGTATCTACTCCTGGTTTGATTTCCATTCCCCCTTGACTCCAATATGCTTCTGCTAAACTAAGCAGGGAAGTCATCTTAAACTTATTCTCGTCATCTTTCAAAACATTCATTACATTTGGGTCTTGTGAGGTCAGAAGATATGTATGCAGTCCCACAATTGCAGATCTATACTGTAATCAATTTTGAGGAGGCCCATACGTCCTTCAGGACGGTGAATATATAGTCTTGAGATACACTGATTTTTATAAATCATTTGATGAGCATGAAGCGTCCTTCTTGTTTTCGTGACCAATCTATCCAACACCTTTTAGAGCCAGTCAGTCACTTCAAAACTCTAAGTTAAGAGAGGAAGAACAAACTGATTTATAGCTTGGACTTTGTTCCTAGATGTCAACACTGTTTTCAGTATTAGTTTTAGTCTTATAAAACATTCCTTGCTAAGTTTTATTTGCATTTGTTCATGTTTTATTGTTGATCCTTCATTAGTTCCCAAATATTTATACACTCCTGTGATGATAGGGGCAAGTGCCAGAATAGCCAGCTGGAGTTTTGTAAAGAATGATATGTCCTTTGATTATCAAACTGATTTATACAACACGTTTGTGTTACAAATGTATTAGAACTGTATGTCATTTGTATAACAAACGTATTTTGTACAGATGTTTGTGCTGAAAATGTATTTGTGAGCTTTGCTTGCGTTGAAATGTATCAACAGTGCACCCTGCTGAAATGAAGAGAATTGTACATATATTATTGTAGCTGAATTAAATGTATATGTTTAAATAGCGGATACTGGCACAGCAGAGGTTAACTTTAAGAAAAATAAGGAAAGTGCAAATGAGCTGTTAAATCATTAAAAGGCAGTGCTGAATAGGACTGGAGACACTGGGTCTGGGGAAGAGCCTTTGTCCATTAGCAGAGTGAAAAGAGGGGAGGCCCCAGGCACTGCCATAAACATTTGGATGTGTATTGTGGCTGTGCTAAGTTCCTGTCTCAGCTTCAAAGGGGAATACTGTGAGAACCTAGAGTCAGGTGACCAGATGAGATCATTATGCCAGCCCTCTTGGAAATTATATTTTAGATATTACAAAGAGAAATCTCAGAGTACTGAGTATTCTGTTAGGGAAGCCTGACTAGAAAGATCCTCACCCACAGCATCCTGCCTTGTGGTAGTAACTTAACTAGGGAACAGTAGGTCTTTCAGATTCAGTCAGGAATATACTGAAGCTTAGTTTAGATGTTATTTTTCTTTATTTGTCTGAGTCTCTCCATCAATGTTCTTTTCAATATTTCCTGTGATCTCAACTCTGTGGTTTACTATGAATATATATTCAGTATTTCATATACTTTTATTATTTATTATTATTAAATACATTTAAAACTTTTATTGTTCCTCGTCCATGTAGAAAGTATCTAACCTTGCAGAGTGCTTATATTTATTTGGTGACACTGTGTCGGTCACTCCAGAAGGTCTAGTCATATTGGTAAAATACTACCATTTGTATTAGTATTAATATTGCACAGTATAATTGGATACCCTTTTAAGAGCCTTATAGTAATTGACTGGTGGCAGTGATTACTACCTTATAGTCTGGACAAAGTTGGTAGAACAGGTAATCTGTGCCAGCCTTTCCCAGGTGTGTGTGTGTGTGTGTGTGTGTGTGTGTGTGTGTGTGTGTGTGTGTGTGTGTGTGTGTGTGTGTGTGTGTGTGTGTGAAAATTAAATCTTAAAGTGTGTGTGTGTCAGCTGCTTGGGGCAGGGACACAAAATACTTGGTTTACAGAGAGGGTGCTGGAGGACTTGGCTTGGACCCTTAGCTGAGGACCTCACCCTACAGATGTACCAGTTGGGAATCTCACTGAGGACCTGGACTGAGAAAGCTAAAGAGACATCCAGACCCCAGGCTATGTGTTCCCTGTGTGCTCTTAAGGGAAACTGTACTTGATGCAGAGAGGTCTGCATCTGGAAATATTGAGTGTATCCATTTGTATTCCAAGTGCATGTCCCTTTCCAATGTCAGTGGTGAGGATTCATGCTCCTCAGTTACTGACCTTAGGTGGGGATGATACATATTGGTGGCCATCACATACTGGTAGCAGTGGTGGGCATCACATTATTTATTCAGTTGCTGCCTGATTTTTATCTACTCCTGATTTGATTTCCATTCCCGCTTGACGCCGATATGTTTCTGCTAAACTAAGCAGGGAAGTCATCTTAGACTTATTCTCCTTATGTTTCAAAACAGTCACTACATTTGTGTCTTGTGAGGTCAGAAGATACGCATGCAGTCCCACAACTGCACATCTATACTTGTAATCAATTTTGAGGAGGCCCATACCTCCTTCAGGATGAGGTTTATATAGTCTTGAGATACACTGATGTTTATAAATCATTTTATGAGCATGCAGCATCCTTCCTATTTTCCTGTCCAACATATCCATCACCTTTTAGGGCCAGTCAATCACTTCAAAACAGTAAGTTAGAACAGGAAGAGCAAATTGGTTTATAGACTGCACTTTGTTCCTAGATGCCAAGACTGTTTGCAGTATTAATTTTAGTCTTCTAAAATATTCTTTACTAAGTTTTATTCACATTTGCTCATCTTTTATTGTTGAGCCTTCATCAGTTCCCAAAAATATATACACTCCCTCTTGCTCAAGTTCTTTTATAATACATTCCCATCCCAAACTGATGTATTAGTGCTGCAGCTTTCCTGCTTTCAAGGTTGCTTTTGCACATTTATCAAGACCAAATGACATTCTTATATTATCTGAAAAAGTTTTGACCACTTGCAGTTGTGCTTTCAGTTCCTCATCCGATGTACTATACAGTATTAAATCATCTACAAAAAGAAGATGTGAAGTCTTTACACTTTGTTCTTTTCTGGGAGGCAAATTGTCGCCATGACCTAATCTGCTAAGTTGACAGCTAAATGGCTTAAAAGCAAGATAAAAGAGCAACGGTGACAGAGAATCACCCTAGAATATCCGCCTTTGAATTATTATCCCTTGAATAGTAGTTTATCTTTTATCATGGCTTAACTCCAGAGCAGTTTTCCACTGTTTCATGGTCACTGTAATGTAACCAATCAGTATAGGGTGTATCTTATACATTTTTAAGCACTCTTTTATCAATGAATGTGTGATACTGTCAAATGCTTTTTTGTAGTCTATCCATGCCATACTTAGATTTTTCCCCTTTTTACAGTTCTTCATTATGACTATATTTAATAACAAATGATCCTTTGTTTCTCATATGACTTTCTTTTATTACCCTTTTGTTCTATTGCCATGATTGAGTTCTCTTCTAAATTACTTTAATCTCTGTCTGCATCATCTCCAGTGTATAATGTATATGTTATTGGAAGGCAAATTCTTGGTCTATAGTTTTTAGAATAGCTTGCAGGTTTGTTGTTAAGTAGGAATATTGTTTTTCCAGGCTGCTGTCTGTTTGAGGTGTGCATATAATAATTCTTACTCATGGCTAAATCTTCATGTAAAGATGTCAATACTTTTAGCCAGAAGTTAGGCACTGCATCTGGGCCTGGGGTTTGCCATTTAGGAACTTTTCTTAACTTTGCTTCAATCTCTCTAGCTGTTACTTCATCCCATTTCATATCGTGTACATTTGAACTTCTTATTCTTTCTTTTATTTTTTCTATCCATATAACAGCTTTGTAATATTGGACGGCACAGTGGTGCAGCAGTAGCATTGTCGCCTCACAGCAAGAGGTTCGCCGGTTCGATTCCCGGCTGGGGTACCTTCTGTGTGGAGTCAGCATGTCCTTCCTGCATTCGTGTGGGTTTCCTCCGGGTACTCTGGTTTCCTCCCGCATTAGAAAGACATGGTCTGGAGTCTTTCTCCCCGGGCCTCTGCTGAAAATTGGCTTGTTCCAAGTTGGACTTTCCCAGTAAACAAATGTTAAAAAAAAAATAAACATATATATTCCACGGGATCTTCATAGATGTTCCTCAACACGTCTATATTTCTTCTTTTTTTGGTGGTATTTCAATTCCTTTTGCCTTGTTTCCCAAATATCTATAAAACATTTTTGGGTCATCAATAAATTGCTTATTTTGTACTTTTCATTTATACTTACCTGCATATCTTCTACGTTTTTCTGCCAGTGCTGATATTTTTAGTGTATTATTTGTGATAGTGCATGATAGATATTGATCTGTTCTGATATTACGCATTACTTTTATCACGTCTATCTTTTTGAATATTTTTGTTGATCTGTTCCATCTACTATACTCTTCTAATAGTGACACATCTTGTCTTAATTGCTTTATAGTTTTCCCTATTCAATAATTCCATGATGGCATTCAATTTTTCCCCTTCCTTTTCCTTACTATCCTGTGTTTTTGTGGTAAGACTTTATCTGTTATTAATTTAGCTGCACAGTAACATAAACTATTTACTGTGATACGCTGTGGTGACCCCTAACGGGGAAAAGCCGAAAGAAGAAGAAGAAGATATCGCATTAATCTCTAAGAATAGTCCTAATTACTGTGTTCATTTGTTTTATCAGACTTCTAACTTTTGGGGTTTTATTGACTTTCTGTAATCTATTGTTTTCATTTGTCTTAATATGTCTGTCCATCTCTGTTAAATCAAGCAATTCTTCTCTTAGATCATTTTCTTCTAAACTGAGGGCACATTCTTTGTTCTCCATTTTCTACTGGTATTCTATAGAATGTTCCAGAGCATCTTCTGGTGCCAGATTCTCTTCAGTTTCATCCTGTGGCATCCATTACTCTTTCATATGGGAACTCACTGCCCTATCATTCCACAACATTGACTACTTCAGAGTTGCTACATTTTGCTGTTCCTTCCTTACTTTGAAACTCCAACTGAACATTTGTACTGGTTTCCTATGGAAGGCACCAAAGTATGTTCAGATGGCAACTGATCAGATGTTTCCCATTCCACTGGTTTCTCCTTAATTTGGGAATCTATTGCTCTATCTTGCTGTGATGCTATCAGAGTTAGAATTTCTTCACTAAATCCTTCACTTTGCAGGTAATCCATAACCCCAGTTTCTATTTCTTTAACTTCTCCATTACTAATCCTATTTTCTACTTTTCCTCTTTGTTTTCTTATTTTTTGTATTGTAAAATTTTTCATGTCTGGATGCCTTTGCCTGTAATTATCTTCAAATATCTTTGATGCTGCTCTTTTTGTATTGATTAGCTTTGCTTTCTCCTTTGCATAAATATTGCAACATATTAAATTTATTTTTCTTTCTCATGTCTCTATTCCTTTTTCAGATGTCTCCTGCTCCTCCTGTTTCTCCTTAATTTGGGAATTTATTGTTTCATCATGCTGTGATATAATTTGTTAGACTGTTGACCCTAAATCCTTCATTTCGTATTCCATAGACACGACTTCTATTTTTTTTTACTTCTGCTTTACTAATATTCTATTCTACTTTCCCTCTTTGTGATTTTATTTTTTGTATTGTTTTAAATTTTCAATATCTGGACGCCTTTGCCTGTATTTCTCTTTGAATATCTTTGGGGATGCCTTTTTGTATTGATTAATTTGGCTTTCTTATTTGCATAAATATTGCACCATATCAGTTCTCTCTTTCTTCCCATGTCCAAATTTCTTTTTTATACTTTTCAAAAGTCTCTAGATTTTGTTCTTTGTATATTTTCACATTTCCTCAGTTGCTTCTTTTTCCAAACAGCCCATGGTTTTTTATCTATATAATGTTTTTCATAAATCTTTTGTATTAATGAACAGAAATTTTTATTTGAAGCTTCTGGCATTTTTTCTTGTGGAAGTGGCTTCTTGCATAATAGTAACAATACATAATTTCTTTCTTATCCTCAACTGTCCACTATAATGCCTTTATGGCTCTTTTCTTGGCCTATCAGTTTTTGTGATTTTTGTAGACTAGTACTTCCTTCTACAACAGGGGGGGCATCCTCCCCTAGCCATAACCTAGCTCCATTGTATGAATGTTTCCATGTCTTCAGAATTCTACATTGTCATTTTTTCCCTTCCTGGTACCAGTACACCTACCAGGATTGGGCAGTTTTTTATCTTGGGTCTTGCACATCCAGCTATCTTTTTTTTTATTTTTTAACCTAGTTCTGTCCATGATATATGCTATATAAAATACAGTCTATATATCAGTGTCACCTTGGTGAGATCTTGTGAAAAACTGGGTCCACCTCGTGGAGGTACTCACCAAGACTTGAGGATGAATTAAATTCCAACAATACTAGGCTCCTTTGCTTGCTGACTTACCTCTCCATTCTGACCCCTGTACAGATATTTCCAGGTGTCTGATAGACAGAGGCAGACAAAACCTATGCTCAAACTAATGTAGACCCCTACACACATAGCTTTTAGAAATTTCCTACCACATCTCCTCCTAATAAATGCCCATGATACATAGGGACACAACTGGGTGGAGTTGTGTGGCTAGACTTATAAAGGCCCTGGTTGGTTGTTACCCTAGTATATACCTGTGAACCTATGAGTAATTTGTTCCTTTTACCTTAGTTCCCTTGCTAGCATCTTCCATTTACTTCCCACTGGTCCTTGTCTACTCTCTGTCCTAAATGGGAATGCTTGTGGCAAAATCTCTTTATTCTATAATCTCACTAGATTATTTTTCAGTATACTGTCTGCAACTTTATATGCATAATATACTAGCTGTTTGCTTTTATTCTCCCCCAGAAGTTGTTTTCAATAAAATAATTTGTCTCTATCTCTGGAAGTCCCTCCTTGCCTCATCATCCCTAGCACTTCAATTTATATCCCTCTACTTATAATATATATATATATATATATATATATATATATATATATATATATATATAATAACATTAACTGCATAGCCATAAAGTGCCCCTTTAAATTAGGCAATGACATGCCCTCTTGCTCCATCACTAGGATTATCTTATCCAACTTAACCCTAGGCCTTGCCTTCAAGTGTAATGTTCTTTAGTTCCTTTTTTATTTATTGCCATAATGTATCATCCAATTGATAGAAATATGCGTGGCCAATACGTAGAATCAAAGTGACTAAAATATTCCTCATTAGTTCTTTTTAAACAAAGTGTGGTACATTATAAGTCTCTGATGTGATAATTATCAATGTCCTTTCACATAGTTTACAGTAGGTGTTTCTTGATGTGTAAATGCCAAGATATTTCAGTAACCTGTATTTTATAACTATTTTGCTTGTAAATCTGGCAAGTGGGAATGCAAGCTTTCAACTGTTATTTAGTATTGATATTATTATGCTCACTTATTTGAATGTAGCATGCTTTATCTGTGCTTGTAATAGTATGCTATGTTACTCTTCTTAACATTCTAATTAAAGCTGCTTGTTGCTGGATACATTCTTTCCTTGCTGTCATTTGAAAACTGAATAAGCTTCAGCATGATCAACTTTTTAAATGTAAATGGGGCAACATGGTTGTCAGGATACCTGTGATCAACTGACTCTTAGCAATGTAGCAGATAGCACCCACCTCCCACTCCGCACTCCCCTTGCTATCAGCCTGTCATGTCTACATTCAGTAACAAATGCAGACATAATCAGAGACACTTTTAAAAATATTACTTGCAATTTCCAGAAGTGAGTACAACAGAAAGAGCTTTTTCTGAAGTAAAACTAATATACAATTATATATCTATATCTATATATATATATATATATATATATATATATATATATATATATATATATATATATATATATATATATATATATATATATATATGTGTGTGTATATAAATATATATATATGCATGTATGTATATATATATATATATATATATATATATATATATATATATATATATATATATATAAATTTTGTGTATTTTCCATTTCTGATTATAACTGCTATGGCAATTTTCTGTAATACCTGCTCACTGTAAAATTTCATCCAGGCATTATAACTATAGTTTTGGTGAGTGTAGTAAGAAAAAAACATTGGAGTTATGTAGACTTGCTTTGTGTATTCCTATGGGGTGTTTAACAAAATTTCAATGAAGAGTACATTAGTCCCTGATGTGTGGGATTGGGCAATTTTTCCAATTATGCCAGGCTTAATCACAAATATGTAGAAATTGCTTTAATTATTTGGTAAGCCAATCATTAATATTGTTGAGTCTTGTGCTAATAAAACAGCTGATTTGGCGTAGTGTTATGTTGTTCTGACTATAGTACACAGGGTCCTGGGTTCAAGACTTGGCAGTGAAATGCATGGTGGTAACACAACATTTTAGGTGGGAGGCTGGCATAATGGTTAAGCTTTAAGGTGTTTACCTTACAGATACAAGGTGCAGGGTTTAATTCTCACAGGGGGTAATTGGCTAAGCTTAAAATGGCCCACAAGGGCAGTTAGTCTAGTACTAATCTATGAATAGAAATATATGTTTTGTATCTATTAGGGGGTGTGGGTGAGAATTTCAGCAGCATATAGTGAGTCTTAAAAGGAGACTATGGGACCCCAGTCAAGAGTGGTCAGAGTGAGAGAGATAGCGCTTTTCAACTGGGTGATTTTTTTTTGGTTTTGATCTGAAGGAGGTCAGTTTGTGGAAATGTTTTACTGAGATGTTATTTATATTAAAGGTTATGATGACTTGAAGGAAGTGGGGAAATGATAATGTGGGAAATATTGGATGGAAAGTTTGTGCTTATCAGGTCAAGAAGTGAGTGATGAAGAAGTTAAAGGTTGGGACGTGGGCTCTCATTTGAGTTGAGTGAGATCTAGATCTGCTAGAAATTCAGCTAAGTTATTGTTAATTTTCATCCTCTTCATCACTCACTTTTTGACCTGTTACGCACCAACTGTTCATCCAATATTTCCAACATTAAACCAGGATCCCATTGACTCATTTCTATACTTAACCATAATGATACTGTGTTTATGATGATTTCAGTGAATAGCTAAGCTAAAATGTTACCAAGTGTGATCCATATAGACCTATTTGGTTTTGTAGAAGGAAGGAGGACCTTTGGCAATATCCTCCACAGCATAATGGTGATACTGGATGCACAAAGCAAGAAGAAGACAGTTACTGTAGTCAGTTTGGATGCAGAAAAAGCATTTGAAATTTCTTGTTTATGATATTGACATGAATTGCACTACCTACAGAACCTGTAGATCTGCTGGGAGAAAGAAATGAAGGATTCACAGAATGTGTGAAGATTAAGGCTAATTTATTGATGTAATTCATGCTGTGCAAGAGAACCTTGCAAGGATGTCTTCTGTCTCCTCTTTTATTTGCCATATACTTAGAACCTCCAACAACAAGGATCAGAAAGCAAGGATAAAGGGATATACAGTGGATATAACAAGTGTACATACCCCTATTAAAATGCTAGGTTTTTGTGATATAAAAACTGTGACCACAATAAATAATTTCAAAACGTTTCCCACCTTTAATGTGACTTATAACCTGTACAATTCAATTGAAAAACAAATCTGTTAGGGCAAAAATATAAAACATAAAAAACGTACAATAAGTTGGTCGCATAAGTGTGCACACTCTTAAACTAATACGTTGCTGATGCACCTTTTGATTTAATTACAGCATTCAGTCTTCTTGGATAGGAGTCTATCAGCATGGCACATCTTGACTTGGCAATATTTGCCCACTCTTCCTTGCAAAAGCACTCCAAATCTTTCAGATTGCAAGGGCATCTCTTGTGCACAGCCCTTTTCAAGTCACCCCACAGATTTTCTGTTGGATTTAGGTCTGGGCTCTGGCTGGGCCATTCCAAAACTTTAATTTTCTTCTGGTGAATCTATTCTTTTGTTGATATGGATGTATGCTTGGAGTCATTGTCATGTTGAAAGGTGAAATTCCTCTTCATCTTCAGCTTTCTAGCAGATGCCTAAAGGTTTTGGGCCAAAAGTGACTGGTATTTGGAACTGTTCATAATTCCCTCCACCTTGACTAAAGCCCCAGTTCCAGCTGAAGAAAAGCAACCCCAAGGCATGATACTGCCACCACCATGCTTCACCATGGTGAAGCATGGTGAAGCATGGTGAAGCATGATACTGCCACCACCATGCTTCACCATGGGGATGGTGTTCTTTTGGTGATGCAGAGTTTTGTTTTTGCGTCAAATGTACCTTTTGGAATTGTGGCCAGAAAGTTCAACCTTGGTCTGATCAGACCATAACACATTTTCCCACATGCTTTTGGGAGACTTGATGTATTGTTTTGCAAATTTTTGCTGGGCCTGGATGTTTTTCTGTGGAAGAAAAGGCTTCCGTCTTGCAACCCTACCCCATAGGCCAGACATATAGAGAATATGGGAGATTGTTGTCACATGTAGTACACAACCAGTACTTGCCAGAAATTCCTGCAGCTCCTTCAGTGTTGCTGTAGGTCTCTTGGCAGCCTCCCTGACCAGTTTTTGCCTTGTCTTTTCATCCATTTTGGAGGGACGTCCATTTTTTTGCAATGTCATTGTTATCCCATATTTTCTCCACTTTTGGATGACTGTCTTCACTGTGTTCCATGGTATATCCAATGTTGTGGAAATTTTTTTGTACCCTTCTCCTGACTGATACCATTCAACAATGAGATCCCTTTGATGCTTTGTAAGCTCTCTGCGAACCATGGCTTTTGCTGTAACAGGCAACTGAGTAAATGTCAGGAAAATCCTACTAGGACAGCTGAACTTTATTTGGGGTTAATCAGAGTCTCTTTAATTGATGGCAGGCGTGTACCCAAGAAGACTGAATGCTGTAATTAAAGCAAAAGATGCTTCAACAAAGTATTAGTTTAAGGGTGTGCACACTTATGCAACCAGCTTGTTGTACGTTTTTTATTTTTTTCTATTTTTTTCCCCTAACAGATTTGTTTTTCAATTGAATTGTACAGGTTATAGGTCACATTAAAGGTGGGAAAAGTTTTGAAATTATTTATTGTGGTCTCATTTTTTTATATATCACAAAAACCTGGCATTTTAACAGGGGTGTGTACATTTTTTATATCCACTGTAGGTGGAGGAAGGCAAAAATTAAAGGTAGCATTGTAGTCAAACAATATAATTTTAACCCTAGAAGATTCTTTGAAAGATCTACAAGAGGAATTTAGTTTGTTAGAACATTTTGAAGGTACAGTACGTTTCCAAATAAATGTTGATAAAACACAGGCACCATAGATTATTCAAGATGCGTAAGACTGCAAGAGATAAATTTTAACTTATATATATATACCCCGAGTAAGGTATCTTATTTCTTATGTCTTGTATACTCTGCTCTAGTTTAGCTCAGTCGGTATTTTCTAACTCCCCATGTAACAAAGTAAACTCTTTCCTAATACTTTGATATAACTAGGGGACTCAGAAGGACATACAATAAAGTAAATGCTCAAAAATAATAAAGATAATCTAAATAGGTTTAAACATTTGAACTTGGAGCTAAACCAGTGTATTCAAGTATTATATTGGCATGTACTTCCCCAAGCCTTCTGGACTCCAAAGCATTAGTTGTATTAAAGAACTGGATGAGGATATATTCTAGGTAGGAGCACCAGGAAGAGTGGAGTGGAAAAAAGATTCATTGACAAAGGAGTAAGGTGGGTTAGAGCTCCCTGATTTACCAAAATATTTGCTGGCAATACAATGGATTGATTGTAGAGCAATGCCACAGTTTAATATATCAGGTAGCTAGAAAAGAAATGTTAGTGAAAAAAATCAAATGGTTGGGAAGAAAAGACATTGTTGAAGCTTTCTGAACACAGAAGAAGAAGAAGAGGTGTTAACACACCCATTTTTAGAAAAAAATGAAACAAGAAATAAACAAAACTTGGAAAAGAAGTCAGTTGATTAACTGGTTGCAGGATATTCTACCCATTAGAAAGAGAAAAATTGACATGAGAGGAAAGACAGGTGCCTGGAAATGGAAAAACAAAGAAATTAAACTAAGATATTGGGAGCAAATGATTGAAAAAGGGGAGACATTGGGATGGGAGGAACATCTCCAAAATCTGAGTGATATGGGAGTAAAGAAAACTGCCACCTGGTCCTGATGTAACAAGTTATTTCTCAACTCCCAGGATCAGGTGTTGAGGATAAGACTTGGTGAGGTAGGTGCAACTTGCCAGGGGGGTGGTGTCAGGATAGAGTCTGAATATCCCCTGTTCTTTCGTTGTCTTCAGTTTCTTGGTGGTTTTGGATGCTTCTTGCTTTTGGTCAAAACTGCGTTCCTCTGTTCTCAGAGCAAAAAATGGTTATCTGATATGCCTCACACTTATTAGAAAAGACTTGTTCTCAGTGCTTTTGAATAAAATGAACCTTTATTTTGCAAATGAGTGCTTGCTTAGAAGAATGAGTCTTTGAACCAGGATGTTTCCATTTTTCCAGTTCGGGGTAGACTCAGGGGTCTGCACTAATCCGATGTCCTAGTAGGTGACCGGGAGATAAATATGGGAGTAAAGAAAAGTATTGCTTAGTACTGACCCTAGTTAGAATATTTAGATGATGGGCATTAGTAATAGAGAGAAAGCAAGCAAAAGAATATGGAGAAGCGGTGAAAACAACAATACAGGAAGTGAGCTATCTTAAAAGCATGTGATGATTGCATCAAAGACATTTTAGTTAAGTTTTGGCAGCCATCAGAAACTTAACCTGACCATATTTATATCTAGGCAATTCAAATAATGGGTCTATTCTCAGCTCAAAAGAATTATTTCCTTAGTTAAACACATTTGCTCACCCAATATTTCTGACAGAGTACTCCAGAGGGGATTTTTGAAATCTGGATACCTTTTTCTTCCCTATCATATCTTCCACATTGGCCATCTAACTTTGGAGTCTGCTTGGGATATAAAAATACCTATGCAAACACTTCCAAGCAAAAATCATATACCTTATAGACTTTGTTGCAGACTTGGGAACATTACCTTCCATTGTTCCCTTGTAAATTGCTTATCTAAGCTCTCTTCCCAACATTTCATAATCTCCTTTAATTGATTCTTATAGTTATTGTGCAATATTTTATAGACCCTATTAATTACCCCTTTTTAACAGAGGCCTCTGTTCTAGATTCAACTAAAAATGCTACCAGAGCAAGACTTTTACTTAGGATTCCTCCTATACCTTTCTCTTTCTCTATACACTGATATCAATCATTGGTAGGGAATGCAGTTTCTAGTCTGCAGTCCAAAAGTTTTCATGGCCTCATCCTCTTCTATTACCTTTCCCTCTCTAGTTATTTACTCCCAAAACCTTAGTTCCTTTGACAGTTTTCTCCAGTAAATTCCAGTCCCCTCTTTCCTGTTCTCTGTACCCCTTTTTGCAGTCATCCCTATCAGCAAAATCTCCTTTCTCCATTCTCATGTTGGCTTAGTTCTTTGAAAACTCTGATACTTTATGAATATAATGTTCTGTATGGCTGTTGTTATTCTCCTAAATGATCTGTATTCAAATTCTCATTCTCTCTTTATTTCTTGAATTTTCCATGTTTTATCAACCCTTTCCAATTTGAATTATAACTTTTTGCTTGTGTTATGTATATGAGACTTAATTGTGTAGCTGTAAAATATCTGTTCAAATCAGGTAATCCTAAACTACCTTGTTCTTTTGGAAGGATCAGTTTATCCCACTTAACTCTTGCCCTTTTCCCATCCCAGATAAATTCATTCAACTCTTTATTAATTATTATCCAAAACTTCTCATCTGGTTAATAGAAATATGACTGAGCTCTATGTAAAACTAAATGGACTACAAACATTATGATAGCTTGTATCTCACTATCCGTATCCAAAAATAAGGGCTTCTAGTATGTCAGTTTTTGTATTACATTTTGTTTAATCTCTTCTCACATATCCTTAGCTGTCATAAATACTTCATCTTATTTTGTCCCCATAAATATGGGTATTGCTGAACCAATTCATGTATAGGTATATAATTTTTAGATATAACCTTTGTTTCATCTTCATTAATTTTATCTTCCCAAAAGACTTGAAAATGTTCCACACTCCATTGAGATGTCTATTTCTGGATTTAGCAGGTACAGAATAATATTGTCTGCAAATAAAGTCAACTTTTATTGATTAATGTCCCAATTACATCCTTCAATTTCTGAGTTCCTTATTTTCTTTGCCAGTGGCTCTAAATATAATGTAAATACAATATCATTATACGGCAATCACTGAAAAGACTCAACCTTGCAACCGTATATATAAGATACCCCTGACTACATACTACACAAATTTGCTTTACTATATAACATGCAGTGTATGTCATGAAATGTTTTATACAGATACTATTAAGAAAAAAATGTTTTCCTTACAGTTACTTTTTTCCCTTTTACTATCAGTCTAAACATTAATGACATAAAGTGGGGTATATGTTTTACAGTCCACCCACAAGTTAAACAAATTCAACAAAAGTCCAGTCTTTCTAGGCCACTTTTTTCTTCTTCTTCTTCTTTCAGCTGCTCCCATTAGGGGTCGCCACAGCAGATCAACTGTTTCCATTTCTTCCTGTCCTCTGCATCTTGCTCTGTCACACCATCCACCTGCATGTCCTCTCTCACCACATCCATAAACCTTATCTTAGGCCTCCCTCTTTTCCTGTTACCTGGCAGCTTCATCCTTAGCATCTTTTGCCCAATATACTCTGCATCCCTCCTCAGCACATGTCCAAATCAACATAATCTTGTCTCTCTGGTTTTGTCTCCAAACATTCCAACCTGGGCAAACTCTGGTTCAAGTCCAAGGTACTCCCAATTTTTCTAGTCAACTCCTGTGTTTTTTTCCGTCTCTCAAGCATTTTCCTTTGAAACATTAGAAAAAGGTTTTACTGACAAAGTCTGTCTTTGAGTTTTATTGTCAGAAGAATGAGAAGCAGAGTCCCCTTCTGTTTGATCCCTCACTTTTTGCTGAATAAACTTTTCTATTTCCTTCTTAGCCTGTTCGGAATCAAAATTTTCTTTAATCCTCCAAAAAAAATATTATGGATTCAGCAGCTTGAATCTCACACCTGCCTCTTAACATTCCCTTATTGCAGAGATAAATTTGCTTCTCTTCTGCCTGGTGTACAGTGAATAATCATTTTCCACAAACACTCTACTGTCTCCAATTTTTAATACTTGGTTCTTATGCCACAGATTAGTCAGGATCAACTCTTTCTGCTGATGTGATTGCATCTTTACTAATACAGAACTTGTCCAGGTTTGGGTCATGCACTGGGTGTGCCCTTTCAATTAACAAATACTTCTCGGGAATACCGGTCCAGTTGATTATATGTGCTTTAAAAAATGTAATACAGTCTGTTCCTTCCAGCATCTCTGGTACAGCAGAAAATCTTAGGTTTTCCCTGAGTGTTCTGTCCTCTAACTCTACCATTTTTTCAAACAGCTATTCTTAGGAAGTCTCATACTCAGCCAGCCTTTTCTTAATTTCATCCTCTGATTTTGCAGTTTTATCAGCTCATCTGAATAGCTAGTTAAAGTTTATTCTATTTTTTCCAGACATTTGTTATTTCAGTTGATATACTCCTTCAATGTTTCATTTATTTTAACCAGCTCTGAGTATATTTGATTTGTTTTTTTTTCCTCTGAATTACTGGAAGTCATCTCTTCTACCAAAATGGGAGCTCAAACTGCTTTTTGCTGAACAGCTGCATGATTCTCCCCAGTTAGTGTTTTCCCTTCATCTTTCAGCTTGATTTTGTTTCAAATTCTCTAAATTTCTTCTTCTTTGCTGTCATCCAGGCAGTGCACTTTCTAGCCAGTAACTGAATGTTACTCAAGCTGGCAGAATTTCTTACTTTTATTTCTCAGTTTCTTGTTTCACACGGGGAGAACCAAAATTAAGCTGTTGATCAGTGTGCAGCCATATTGGAAGTCCAAACGCACTCCTAATGTCAATCAGGTTGTCAGCAGGACACATGCTGCACCCAGCACACACAGTACAAAGCAGACACATTGCCCCACATCTGTTGTGGTACTTAAATATAAACTTTTTAATCCCCAAAGATCTTTTAGCTGAAATGCACATAAAAATGCCCTCAGCAGTCCCAAATGCACTCTTCACCCTTGTACATATCCTGTACCACTCTTACATACTTCTCTGACACTCCCAAATTCCTCATACAATACCACAACTCCTCTCTAGGCACCCTGTCATATGCTTTCTGTAAGACCACAAAGATACAGCGCAGTTCCTTCTGACCTTCTCTGAACTTCTCCATCAACACTCTCAGAGCAAACATCGAATCTGTAGTGCTCTTTCCTGGCATAAAACCATACTGCTGATCACTAATCATCACCTCTCTTCTTAACCTAGCTTTCACTACTCTTTCCTATAACTTCATGCTGTGACTGATCAGTTTAATCTCTCTGTAGTTACTACAGCTCTGCACATCACCCTTATTCTTAAAAATCGGTACCAAAACACTTTTTTCTCCATTCCTCAGGCATCCTCTCACTTTCCAAGATTTCATTAAACAATCTAGTTAAAAACTCTACTGCCATTTCACCTAAACACCTCTATGCTTCCATAGGTATGCCATCTGGATGAACAGCCTTTCCATTCTTCATCCTCTTTATAGCTGTCCTTACTTCCTGCTTGCTAATCAGTTACACTTCCTGATTCACTATCACCACATCATCCAACCTTCTCTCACTCTGTCTCATTCTCTTCATTCATGAGCCCCTCAAAGTACTCTTTTCATCTGCTCAACACACTCTCCTTGCTTGTGAGTATGTTTCCCTCATTATCCTTTATCACCCTTGCCTGCTGCACATCTTTACTAGCTTGGGCCCTCTGTCTAGCCAGTCGGTAGAGGTCCTTTTCTCCCTCCTTAGTGTCCAGCCTTTCATACAACTCTTCATACACCTTATCCTTAGCCTTTGCCACCTCTCTCTTTGCCATGC
Source organism: Protopterus annectens (assembly GCF_019279795.1). Taxonomy (NCBI): domain Eukaryota; kingdom Metazoa; phylum Chordata; order Ceratodontiformes; family Protopteridae; genus Protopterus; species Protopterus annectens. The sequence continues at coordinate 775,052,307 of NC_056729.1, forward strand.
ACCTCATCTCCGTATATTCATGTCTACTTTCTTCATCTCTCTGACAATCCCACTTCTTCTTCGCCAACTTCTTTCTCTGTATACTCTCCTGTACTTCCTCATTCCACCACCAGGTCTCCTTTTCCTCCTTCTTCTTTCCAGATGTCACACCAAGCACCTTTCTAGCCATCTCCCTTACTAGCTCTGCTGTAGTTACCCAGCTATTCGGTGACTCTTCACTGCCACCCAGTGCCTATCTTAACTCTTCCCTGAACATCACCTCACAAGTATCCTTTTTTCAATTTCCACCATTTGATCTTTGGTGCTGCAGTCACACTCCTCCTCCTCTTCTTGATCACCAATGTCATCCTACAAACCACCATCTTATGTTGCCTAACTACACTTTCCCCAGCCACCACTTTACAGTCCCCAATCTCCTTCAGATTGGCCCTTCTACACAAGATATAATCCACTTGTGTGCATCTTCCTCCACTCTTGCATGTCACCCTATGCTCCTCCCTTTTGTTAAAATATGTATTCACCACAGCCATGTCCATCCTTTTCACAAAATCCACTATCATCTGACCTTCTGCATTTCTTTGCTTAACACCATACCTACCCACCACTTCATCATCCCCTCTGTTCCCTTCACCAATATGCCCATTGAAATCTGCTCCAATCATCACTCTCTCAGCCTTGGGTACAGTCATCACCACTTCATCCAACTCACTCCAAATGTTTTTTTTTTTCTCATCCATATGTATATCTATACTGTTGTCCGCATGTATGATTTGGCAAAATTTTATGCCGGATGCCCTTCCTGATGTAATCCTCCCCATTTATCCGGGCTTGGGACCAGCACAAATAAATGCACTGGCTTGTGCATTCCCAATGGCTGGGTTAGACTTTCCCAGTAAACAAATGTAAAATAAAATAAATAAATAAATACATGGGGAAATTTGACCAGTGTATTGGAGATTGCTTGTTTCATTCCCAGTTTAGTGGTGGCTGGGAGAACAGCACTCAAGGAGATCCAAGATTCTAAGGAGTTTCGGCAGAATTTGTTTGTTTCATCAAAAGTAAACATTCAAAACAATGATGGATGTGTTATTACAATCCTCCAGTTAGGAGACTTGCAGGATGATTATGGGTGAATTGTTGTTGCAGAGCGAGCAGGAGAGTAGAAAAGATGTTTCATGGGGTAAAATTGTAGACAAAATTAAATCGGGGGAATCAGAAGCTATTTTGAAAGAGGATTACCAGACAAAGAAATCATATGCTGAGACTGTTACAGAAACTGCAGGGAAAGTGTTGAGAGACAAACAAAGGAAAGAAAATGTCAACATGCAAAAGAAATTTATGGTGAGAATTTAAAACAAAGAAGAAAAATAAATGGACAGGTATGACATTTGGGAAAATGTTATGGTCCCATTGGGGTGATGGCTCAGGAGGTAACAGCTTTTATTCTTGTTTATAAAGACACATGTTTGACATTATTTTTGAGACGGTTCAGTTCTAGAAAGATTTTTGGGGGGTATGAAAAGAAAAAGAATTGTAATCCGTGGAATTCGTATGTGGTCAAATCATTTCACAGAGAAACAAAACAGAAAATATACGTCTGCTTTTGAACTGAAGTTGAAAAAGAGACTTTTAAGTAAACTTTGTAAAGAAATTATAGACATTAGCAAAGTCTATGATTACGAAAGATTAGGGACTGGGGGATGAGACTGTCATATTGTACTGAAAATGGAGAAAGAAAAAATGGTTGTATCCCTAGTATGATAGATTTAAAGGAAGGTAAAATACTGAGGACAATGGAAAACGTGCCTTTCCTGTGGAAAAGATAATCATTTGATAAGTAACTGCGATAAGAAGAAATGTTATATTTGTGGGGAAACAGGTCATTATGGAAAAAAGTATGAATTGAAATGTTATAAATGTAAAAAAATGGGCATTTGTGGATGTATTGTAATCTAGAGAAAAGGATGGAGAAAAAGAAAACAAAAGTGAGGACAGTATACGAAGAGAAGAAACAGTCCCAAATAAAATATAAAGAGGAAGTATGGAAGCAAGATCAGAGTAAAAATAAAGATAAAGATAAACAGAAAAATGAAACAGAAGACAATATAGAAGGAGGTACCAAAGTAAGTGATGAGAAAGCTATAAATTGGAAAATAGTGAAAGGTAAAAAGAATTATACTGGCAAACGAGAGAGAGACAGAAAAAAGTTTGAAGGGATAAGTGTAAAAGAGAAAAAGAAAGGAAATGGATAATGAAAATGAGATTAATACTTCAGATTTGCACAATTTCTGGTAAGCTGCAACATAAACATAATGACAACTTTACAGTCCTTTCAGTAAATGTAAATAGCATCCAAAATATATTTACAAGAACGGGCATCCTAAATTTGTGTAGTAAGTGTGATGCTGATAGAATAATATTGGAAGATGTAAGATTTTTGACACACAAGAAGAGAGAATACAAACAAAGAAACTTTGGGGAGATGATACAATATGGACCCTAGTAAAGGCATAATTGTACTTTGTAGAAAGTCAGTGAAAATATTGAACATAACATTGGCAATGATTGGAAGATTAACTATCGCAGATCTCAGATGGTATAATCAGGTATATATAATTATAGCATTGTATGCGTATGTTACAAGTAAAGAAAAGGACATTTTATTTCATAAAATGTTGGATTATGTAGTAATTAATATGAATATGATATTAATGTGAAATTTTAATGGTGATTTCAGAGAAAAAAATAAGAAAGGAAATAATGTTAATAATTTTTTTGAAGTTATAGAATATGGCAATTTAAAGATTTAGAATAATAATTTGTGCACATATAGTCAAGGTATATGTAAGATGGAAATAGATTATTTTATTATATCACAAGGTTTTAATATAGCTAAAGGAGAGGCACTTGTAACAGGTTTTTCAGATTGCTCAGCCATATGAATAGAAATAAAAGAAAATAAGGAGTATATCAGATTGGGAAAAGGAATAAAAAACACTAAATGAGAAATTATGAAATGAAAATGGAAAAAAGGTATGTGTTTATGGAAAGATCACACTTCCATTACAGTGTGCTATAAAATCTGGTCTGAATGGTAGTTACCTTTGAAAGAAAAACATAAAAAATGGTTTTAGAATGCCAGTCAAATGGAAGAAAAACAGAAAAAAAAGCTATAAAACAATGTGTATGGATGCTTTAAAGAATTTGGAAAGGAACAACTGAGAATATTATGTGACAGAATATAGAATTCATGAAAAGAATCATGAGAAAATTGAATAATTGTTATTTAATTAAAGATATTATTTACAAGATAATCAAACTTTTAAAAGTTCGAACACCACAGTTTGAACTCTTAAAAGTTCAATAATCAAATAAAAAAAAACAGAAAGAACCTACCTGAAAGCTTAAGCAGGGGGGCAAGCTGCCCTGAACCCCCCCGCTCTTTAAATCAGTGGCAGCTTGTGACATTGGACTGCAGGACTGCAGCCCCCCTCCCCCTCCAGCTGCTAATAAAAAGATCTTGGAACTTCAGGCACGTATGCTTGCTTACAAACTTGAATCCAGACTGCTGTTTAGCCAGTCCAGATTCAGATACAACCGCATAGACTGGAAGGGGATCGGACTGCAAGGTCTGCAGTCTCGGAACGAGTTGAGGCAGCAGTACACACACAAGTGTGATGCATTCTGGTGTCACAGGAACTGCAATGAATTTGCGGCAAGAAGAGGATGTCCGAACTTCTGCTGTAATTTTCTCAGGGTAACTGGACTTGCTTAGGTACTGTGTGGACTTATTCCAGCAATTCAACTCTGGTCAGGTACTGTTTTGGGTGGACATATTCCAGCGATTCAATTCAGGGCAACTGTGTGTGTGTGTGTGTGTGTGTGTGTGTGTGTGTGTGTGTGTGTGTGTGTGTGTGTGTGTGTGTGTGTGTGCGTGTGTATTCCAGCGATTCATCTCAGGGCAGGCAAGTGTGTGTGTGTGTGTGTGTGTGTGTGTGTGTGTGTGTGTGTGTGTGTGTGTGTGTGTGTGTGTGTGTGTATGTTTACTGTTTTGTGTGGACTTATTCCAGCAATTCAACTCTGGTCAGGTACTGTTTTGTGTGTACTTATTCCAGCGATTCAACTCAGGGCAACTGTGTGTGCAGCTATTCCAGCGAATCAACTCAGGGCAGGCAAGTCTGTGTGTCTATTCCAGTGATTCAACTCAGGGCAGGCATCAGACCTTTTTCTTTATGATGGATACAACTTCCAGTGTTTGTGGCTGGTCTGGCCATTTAATGCAAACAAAAATTAAAGTTTTGAGCAGCCAGTGACCGTCATCCTGTATTTTTGTATTCCATTCCATCATGTCTGTATTTACATGCTATGTGATTTTGAGCAAGCCTCTTAAACAGACAGTTAATCCTGGATTACCTCTGAAAACAGGCACTTTGCTCAAAAAGTACATTATCTGTCTTGGCTACTGCCTGCTTTTATTAGTTACTTTACATTTTAATAATCTGAAGGCCCCAGTTGTACAGTTATGTTTCTTGCACTATGTAACTGTTGTTTACTTGCTGTCTGTTCTACCTGTTTATTTCTGTATGTGCACATTGGAGGGCCGGGGTTGCACTGTGTCGTCAGTGCATGAGGAATTCAGTTTGCACATCTGCTATCTGCTTTTTCATTTTTCATATTAATGTAGAAAGTTAAGAGGGAATGAAATCTGCCTTAAGGCCCCTTCCTACGTGGCTACCTTGTTTTTTTAATTGATGCCTGAACCTGTCCTACTTCCCAAGCCTTTACTGAAGTTCTTCCATATCTCTCAATTGTTCCTGATTTTTCCTCATATTTTTGTCCTGTTTTGTATACATTTTTAATTTTCTGGTAGATCTTTGAGGATTAGTCAGTTAGTAGTGACAGACATACTTCTTATTGTTCAAAAAAGTCTTGTTAATGCAGAACCTCTTGTAATACTAACTTTTGAAGTAAAATAAGTTATATTTAAAAATTATCCCTGAATTTTGGTCTCTCTCTTTTATTTTTGGATTTGTCAAGAATTCTTGCCAAGAAGAGGATGTCTGAACTGCTGCAATTTTCTCAAGGCAACCAGACTTGCTCAGGTAGTGCATGAACAGGCAACAGGACTTGCTCAGGTACTGTGTGGACAGGGCAACTATATGTAATGCCCCAGTTGATATATACTGGTGACTAGAGGTAGTTAGAGAATATGTCAGGCTTGAGCCCTGTACCTTGGGTACAGGTAGCAAGAGCCTGAATTCCCTACCCACCACCATTTGTGAAAGCTTTGCAGATTTATGCCTCATATCTTTGTTCTGTTCTGTTCCTCATAAAATCTGTGGTTTCTGGATTTTTAATTCATTAAATAGTCAATGGTTGCAGTGGTAGCATTTTTGCCTCACAGCTAGAGGTTATCTAGTTTGATTCTTGGCTGGGGTTCCTTCTGTGGGGAGTCTGCATGTCCTCCCTGTGTTTGTGTGTGTTTGCTCTGGTGTCCTCCCATGTTACAAAAACATGTGTCTGGAGTGTTTCTCCCTGGGCATCTGCTGATAATTGGCTTTTGTTCCAAGTCAGACTTTCCTGGTTAACAAATGTTAAAAAATTTAAAATGACAGGCATTTGATTTTCAGACTTCATATTCTTCAGAAAGTACATGGTAACACACAACCTTTTATTCTAGCAATTTTCTAAGACTGTATTCCTCCATTATTGGCTTCATCCAGGTTTTTTGTGCTAAGGTTGAGAGCTATGGTAAGAACTGAATTCACTGAATATGTTTGGGGGCTGTATTCCTCCATTACTGGCTTTGTCCAGGTGTTTTGTGCTAAGAGGTTGAGAGCTATAGTGAGAACTGAATTCACTTAATATGTTTGGGGGCTGTATTCCCCCATTATTGGCTTTGTCCAGGTGTTTTGTGCTAAGAGGTTGACAGCTATGGTGAGAACTGAATTCACTAAATGGTAGCCATTTAAGTTTCAGTCTTCCTCTCTTTCACAAAACAGCTGATTTGGCATAGTGGTATGTTGCTTTGACTGTTTTGCACAGGGTCCTGCGTTCAAGACCTGATAGTGAAATGTATGGTGGTAACACAGCATTTTATTCTAGAAACTTTCCAAGATTATACAAGCAATGTTTAAAATATGTCCATGGTTTTTGGGCTTTTGTCCCCCCCAAAATAAATTTTGGCTTTTTCCAGATTTCTTGTGCTGCAAAGTTGAGAGATACACCTTTGTGTTGATTAAATTTTACAAGGTGATGAGAGCTGCAGGGGAAGAGAAGTTTAGTGCTGCTTATGCTGAGTCTGCTTGCATTGTTAATAGCACAACATGTAGTATACTTGCTTTTGATGCAGAAGGCTGTGGGTTCTACTCCCACAGTATGTAAATGCATTGTTGATACTGTACTGTGTTGTAAAGGGGGTGGATACTACAGTCCTTTTTGGCAAAGTAACTATGAACCCATTATCAGTTTGCCATCCATTCCCTATTGCAATATTACTAGCTTATCATTTTTTAATGTAACATAGGCAATTTATTCCTCAAGGGCAACAGGCACTTTATTTGTAGATTAAACAATGAAATATAAAGTTGTTTGCTAGCAGCAACCTCTTCATTAGTTACAGATCTCTTTAACGTGGAATTATTTAGATGACTTTTCTTCTTCAGAGATTGTGCATATGTACTGATACTGGTGTATTGTAGAAGTTTGAGTAGACTTTTATGATGAAAATGTGCATGCATTTTGTTTTATTGTTTACTGGAAAAATGTTCAAAACAATAAATTTAAAATGCCCTCTAACAACTGTACTGTATTATACAAGGAATATAATTTAATAAAATCAAGAAGGTGTATCAAAGAACACCTGCATGTTTCATGTGCAAGGCGCCTATGATTTGAAAACATCCCGAAATTAATTTTCATCTGCTACTGGCCAAATGTATTTTCTTTGAATCTGGGTTTCAATGCTGTTTCAATGAATGTGAGTTTCAAGGGCAGATAAGTTTTAATGCTAAGTCTCTTTTCATTGTGAGACCGCATTGCTTTGTTTAGCAGATGTCTATTAGTGTTTGTGCTGTAAAATGCAAAATAAAACATTCAAATGAAATCCAAATCATCGTAGAAGTAAAGCAGTATGCACATTACAGTGTTTATGGTAAATGGGGCAAAATAGTCAAGTAATGGGACATTGGAATGGCTGCAGGGGGGAAGCTACATTCCACCATGATTTTGTGAGGAGGGAAGTGCGGCAAACTCAAAGACAGTCCCGGTTGAACTATACTTCTTAACTGTGCAGATTTTCACAGAATTAATAGATTTTTGCTTCTTATTTTTGGTTTGTTCCTCATAACATTTGTGGTTTTCTGGCAAATCATTTAGGAATGAAGTCACTATGTAATGACAGACATTGAGTTTCAGACTTCATAACCGTCAGAAAAATGCATGCTAAAGCAAGACCTGTTAGTCTATCAACTATCTAAGTTTATACAAGAGCAATGTTTAGTATTGTTTGTATGTTCCCCCAATATGTTTGGCCTTGTCCAGATTTCCTGAGTTAAGAGGTTGAGAGGTACGTGCAAATAAATCGCTTTATAAAATTAAGCATATTCAAACCTCTCAACTGTCCCTGATTTTGGCTCAGAATGTTGTAATGATCAGAGTTATAGATTACTTTTATTTCAGAAATGCATGTAGATTCTCTTATTTTTTCAGCTGCTCAAGTTAACAGTACTAATATTAAAAAAGTATCCCTTCTTTAATGGGTTTCCAGCTGTATTGTGTGGCTATTTTATATTTTTGCATCACATTTTTGGTCCATTTTTCATAACATTGTGGTTTTCTGGCAAATTAGTGGCAAATCATTAAAGATTGAAGTTAGAAAATAATGACAGACATTTGATATTCAGATTTCATACCTTTCAGAAAATGCATACTAATGCAAGACCTACTATTTTATCATTCTAAGTTTATAAGAGCAATATTTAAAAATTGTCCTTATTTGTCGGCCTTTGTCCCACTTCTATGTATGATGTTGTCCCGATTTCTTGCTCTGAGGTTGAGAGGTATGATAAATGTGTCAGGGCCATCACCATCAGCCAGAGACATTTCAAATTGTGACATACTTATTGCACCCCACTCCTCCACTTAGTGACTCTGGATGTGTCCAAGCAAGGCAAGGAGCAGTTATGCAGTGTAAGTGTGCAGCGTATCCCGCCATCCAATGCAGACACAAGTACGACAGTGGCTTTTCATCTGTCCTTGATTTTGCAGAATGTTCTGGTTTTCTGTCATATTTTTATACTGTTGATTTATTCTTATTATTATTCAGAAAATGCATACTGTTTCAGTGCCTGTTGCTCTGTGTTTATGTAGCAATGCTTTAGTGACCATCAGGTAAGCTTGCTTGAGATTTTAAGATGCAAGTAAGCTTTAATAAGCATACTGTTAAAGAATTACCAACATTGAAAGCTTTTTTGTTGTTCCCATGCAGAGAATATTTATATAACTAGATAACGTATAAGCCTTAGGTATGAAATGCATATGACAGTATTTGTAATAAGGGACAGGATTAAAGTATTTTCAGAAGCTCATTACATTTGTTGGAGACTTGCAGTCATCTTTGCAGGCTTTACCCGTAAACTAAACAAAATGCCAATCTATCATGTGTGGTCCATAACCTGTGCAGTAATCCTCTGAGCAATTTATCTTGAGCTTGTTTCTTGTTTGCCACTCATTTATTACTTTGATCATGTTTTCCCCATGAAACAAGTGGTAGTTGTTGTCAGGCAGCAGGTCTTTTTTGGATAAGAAACATTTTTACAAGTGGGAGTTTCACAGATAGTGCTACTTTCAGCATGTTACTTGGTACTTTTCTAAAGCTGAATATAAATTATAATTAGAACTGCAGTGCAAGAAGTGGTTTGATTTGAGTGCTGCTTGTTTTTCTTATACTTGATTTTGACTGGCATTCTAGTAATGTATTTAAAAAGTAATTTATTTTTTCATGCCTCACAACCTTTTTGTTTCCATCTATATATTAAGTAAGCTGTCATGTAGCCAATGCATTGAAATATTTTTTCTTCTGCACTTCATTTTGTCTTGATTGGACTCTCATAAAAACAGCTTGGCACCCAGGGCAGTGGATTTAATTAAAGTTCCATTTTTTTGTGGTTTTGAGCATAGTTCCACCCCTTCTGGTTGGCCACATCCCTTCCCATTGGCCCACCCATTCAGCTGTCTCCTGCAGCCCCCCCTTTGATTTGAAGTCACCAGCCACCACTGCTTTAAATATACCAACTCCGAGATCGCACTACAGTGCAGACAATGGAAGACTTCCATTGCCACACTGTACGGGGATCTCCGTTGAAACATTCAAACTTTTAAAAGTTCGATTGTATGGTGTCGACCATATGACGTTCGAATGTTTAAAAGTTCGACAATGTGATAGGAACCCGAGAAATGAAAGATGATAGAGGAGAGGTAAGAATATGAAGAAATGAATTATGAATATCATAATAAATTATATGAAGAACATGTTTCAACATAGAAAGAAAGTACAAAAAAGAATGGCATGCTAACAATTTAACAGAACAAGAAAATAAGGAATTTGAAAACAGTATTTCCTTAAATGAATTAGATAGGTACTTAAACAAGTTAATTTACAGTCCGTTTCAGGATCAGATGGAATAGGATATCAATTTTATAAGCATTTTATGGACTGGCCAAAAAATGCATTTTAAAAGTTATGAATGAGTGGTTAAAGGAATGTTTTATGTATAAAGAGTTATGCAGTGGTATACTTAAATTTGTATGGAAAAAGGAAGGCAAAAATAAAATTAAAATTTAGAGACCTATAGTACTGAACAATACAGATTATAAGATTTTTATGAAAATAATTCAGAAGAGAATGGAAAGTAAAATGAAAACTATTATGGAATATAGCATATATAGTTTAAAAGGAAACGGATGTCAGGAATTATTACTCACAGTAAGGGATATTGTAGATGATATTATAAATAGAACTGATAAGATCAATATCATGACAGGAGATTTAAATAAAGATTTTGATAAAGTACAATATGAACTTTTGTGGACAATTATGGAAGAGTATACGATTAGTAAGAAAATTGAGAATGCATGTTGTTCTGCATATAATAAAAGTAAAGTAAAATTTTAGTAAATAGATGGTTAAGCAAAGAAATAGCTATAAAGAATGGCACGTGTCAGGGATGCCCTGTGAGTATTATATTATTTGCATTAGTTATGACTGTATTAGTCAGAGATATAAATTTGTACATGAGAGATGCTACTTATATTACTAATAAAGGAATAGAAATTCTGGCCATGTTTACTTATGCAGATGATATTATATTGATTAGGATAAACAACGTCTTGATGAAAGAAGTTATATGTTTTATACATCAATCTTTAAATATAATAGGCATGACTTTAAATAAAGAAACAAGTAAAGGACTGGGTGATATAGTAAAGATAGGAGGAGTGTCTTTCTCAACAAAAGAAATCTCTGTGTTAGGATAAGATTAGTGGGTGAAAATGTAAGTGAGGAACAATGGAATAGAATACTAGATGAAATAAAGAAATGTTTTTGGAAAATATACAAGCTATATTTTAATAAAAAGGCAATCTTATATCCACTTAATCCTTAAAGAAGCAGACACAGCAGCCACTTAAACCTTAAAGAAACAGACACAGCAGCCACTTGAACTTTAAACAAGCAGACATATTATGTGAGAGGTGTATTTGCACAATGACTCTGGAGACTAAATTCTCACATAAAAGTGCACATCAGGTTGTCCAAATCATGCACACAACACCCACCTCATATACTATACAGCCCACGCATAGTCTAACATATGCTGAGGCACTTAAAACCAGTCTTCCTAAAAGATTGCCTAGATCACCTGTTGCCAAAACTATGCCTCAGCAAGCCTAAAGGCACTCAGTTGATCCAAGCTTTCTGAATTCTTAATTCTAACTCTGACTGTCCATCTCTGTCCAACCTGATCTCCTGGTACACCCCTCCCCGATCCCTGTGCAGCTCTGATAAATTCTTTCTACAAGTCTATAAACCCAGTATTAACATAGGTAAAATACTTTATAAACACTCCATCTCCCTTATTTGGAATAATCTTCCACTCCATATTAGAAGTCATACCTCTCTTCCTAACTTCAAATATGACCTTATTTTGTACCTCCATAACAACCCTATATGCACCTGTAACCATCCTATTTAACTCCTCCCTTTCTATATTCCCATTTCTCCACTAGACTTCTCATTAAGACCTTTTTCCTCTTTCTTATCTTACTTTATCCAACCTGCTCTTCTTTCTCTACCCTCCCTCTTTATATAATTTACTTTATCCTACGGCTCTTCTTTCTCTACCCTCCCTCTTTATATAATTTACTTTATCCTACGGCTCTTCTTTCTATACCCTCCCTCTTTATATAATTTACTTTATCATACTTCTCTTCTTTCTATACCCTCCCTCTTTATATAATTTACTTTATCCTACAGCTCTTCTTTCTATACCCTCCCTCTTTATATAATTTACTTTATCCTACTGCTCTTCTTTCTATACCCTCCCTCTTTATATAATTTACTTTATCCTACTGCTCTTCTTTCTATACCCTCCCTCTTTATATAATTTACTTTATCCTACAGCTCTTCTTTCTATACCCTCCCTCTTTATATAATTTACTTTATCCTACTGCTCTTCTTTCTATACCCTCCCTCTTTATATAATTTACTTTATCCTACGGCTCTTCTTTTTTTCTCCTCCCTCTAGATCACTTCATTCCTCCTCTACTCCTATCTTCTTTTGCACTTTCCTTCTTCTGACCTTGTATATAGCTATGTACTATTCCTTGGATTACATTTATTTTTCTTATCCATTGTATCCATAAGTTTGTTTTGCTCTTTATATTGTTAACTTATCTCTATTTGTATGTATTTGTATGTTTTGTTCAGGGCTTTTCCCCTCGAGTCTCCACTGAAAATGGGTAATTTCTTACCCAGTTGGACTAACCCAGTTAACAAATGTGAAATAAATAAATAAACACCTAATGCCACACATACTGCCACTCTCAGTGGAGTCCCAAACACTAAGCCCCTAAGGAAAGCAAACCCACTTCCCCGAACTCTCATAATAGTAGACTCCATTGTGCAATAATACTGATGCCCCTCTAATCAGGCTGAAAAAGGAGCAGATAACTGTTAGTTGCCTATCTGGTGCCAGAATCTGCTAAATAATGCACACACTCAAATCACTGCACCAAAGGTACCAGTGTGATTCCATCATAGTCCATGTAGATGTAAACAACCTGAGATGTACCTACCTGAACAATATGAAGAGAGACATTATGGAGTTTTCAGACTATATGTCTCAGGCTGGTATAACCCAGCACTGAGCAACATATTATCATCACAGAGAACTGAAAAATGAATTATCAAGGTGCTAGTTACTGTGCTGGAACCGAAGTCTTCTTAAGACACTAAGTCTTGTTGGCTGGGTTCTGCTGAAAACAAAGTCTAGTTATAGTTGCATTCACAGTCTGTTGCACACAGAAACTTGCAGAATGTACACTGATGAAAGAATATACTTTGCAGCACAACACTCTGTTACTTTAAGTGCGTAACTAATAAATAACGTATTCTTATAACAAACCACATGGACTATTCTTGTAGCTTAAGTTACACTGTACCACTTTACTTCTCAATCAGCATAGAAGATAATTCTCCTGTACATTACCTCGGAACAAGTGTGTTCCTACTAAAATACCTCTAACAATTTCATCTGCTATAGTCTTTTTATAGTGTTTTTAGATCCTGTTTTTCTTCTTGGTATTCTATTTTGGACTTTGTATTGAAACATCTATTTGCTGATGTTTGCAGAAAAGCATGTAATAGAATTGTTTAACATCGTGTAGAGAAACAATGCTGATATTGTCTCTAAGGAACATCTTGTGGGAAGATGCTGACTTGATAAAAGCATGTCCATTCAAACTTTCTTGCTTGTTGGTGTAAGAAAACATATGCTTAAGGAAACATATGACAAAAACATGCACAGATTGGTTTTCTGTTAAAAGCATGTCCGTTCTTTAAGGAAGCAGGTCAACTTCCTTGCTGACAGTGTGAAATGCATACAGATTTTTTTTTTTACATTTTTGCTGAGTCTGAAAGGAAACATGTCCATTAAGCAGATTCCTTATTTTTCAAGGCACAGTCATTTAGTATGGATGCTAATTACATATTGTTAAACTCTATTTCTAAATTTAATCAGCTGTATTTTATACCTTATTATTTTGGATATTTGTAGCAGAATTACTTTCAACCTCAATACACTCTAACAAGAGTGATGCCGTGATATGAGCAAAAAATGATTGATTTCAACAACTGGGTGTCTTTCTGGTGTCATTCTAATGTGCTCTAATATTTGTCAGCTTAAAAGGACGTGGTTAGAAGACCATACTATTTTGCCAAGCATGGTCTTCACCTCTCCCCTCTAGACTAACTATCCACCCCATAGTGCTTTTTTTAGGCAATGCTAAAATGACAAAGCTATCCACACAGCAAAATCAACTCAACTGAACCTTAAGGTGTTACTACTGAATGTCAGGAGCCTAAAAAAAAACTACACTCCCTCCAAGCCCTCCTCACACTTGAGAATACAAACATCTGTGCAGTTACTGAGACATGGTTTAAGGTGGCAGAGAGTACCCCGGCAGTGCAACGTTTCACTGCCTTCCACACTTTTAGACCAGCAGCTGCACATAAAAGGGCTAAATGTGGAGGTTTCTCAATATAAATCAATAACAAGCATACCTCTAGGATGATCAAACAGGATGATATGCTGGAGTTCATAGACATGCAGACCACCATAGACAAAATGCTGTACTATCCTAGCCAGCTATAGGTCACCCTCCATATCCCAAGAAGTTCACAATGCATACTTGGAGCTAAAGGAAACACTTACCATCCAACCTAACACCCTATTCATGGGAGACTTTACCAATCTATAGACTGGGAATCCTACACAGACTCAAATCTACAGGCAAAGAGATTCCTGGACTTTGTAAATACAAACACTATTGACCAAATAGTGATTGCCCCCAACAGAGGCTTCAACAAACTGTACTTCATGCTTACAAATATGGGAGAATGATACACCCCCCAATGTCTCATCCTCCCTGGTAAGGTCTGACCATAAAGCTGTCTCCTTCAAAATCAAAATCAACTCTGTAACTCAATTAAAACCAGTAACAGCTAGGAACTATTCCAAGGCAAATTACCTTTTATTAAGTGACGGATTGTCAAAATTCAATGTGCCTCCAAACCCAGAGAACAGAGCAGCCTATGTTGAATTGCTCTCAGAAACTCTGTACAACCATGTCAATGGCTGCAGAGAGGCTGCTGTACCTACCAGAAGTAAACCCGGGACTAACCCTAGAAACAAACAACCCTGATTGCATCCCACATTAAACAGGATGTACGACAAAAGAAAAAAAATATGACAAAAATCAGGAAGGGTAATTCCCATAAAAATAGAAACTCTCTCATCAAAGCAAATAGGCAACTAAGAATGCTAATTAGGTCAAGCAAAGCCAACTTTGAGGTTAAGATATCATCCTAGGTGAAAGATAACCATAAGGCCTTTTACAGCTATGTTAGACACCTGAAGGGTAGCACACAACAATGGGCGGAACTAGTGGTTAATGGTTCATAGGTTCATAGGTTCATAGTTAGGTACTAGGCTATTGGCCCCAGGGCCTATACAAGCCTAGCCAAAAAGGTACCCTGGCTTTCGCCACCCAAGAAAATTATTTTCCTGTGTCCCTGTCAAGCAGAACCACAGAAGTGATCCCCGGGGTGAATTTCCTATTAGCCATCCAGTCATCAAGATTTTTCTTGAGGAGTGCTAATGAGGAGCTCTGTTTGACATAGATAGGTAGTCTGTTCCAGAGTATGGGAAGTCTCTGGGACAGGAATCTATCTCTCCAGCATGTTCTGTTTATTGTGGTGACAAGGTTTAGGTCCCTAGAGTGTGTAGCTCAGAGGGATTGGGATTTCTTTAAGTGGAGCATGTCCAACAGCTCTGAGTTTGACATAGCTTTATATGTTAGGCAGATATGCGATGGAGTAAAGCTGGAGTTTTATGAGACGGTCTGCGTAAAACATCTATTTGAGGCCAGTAATCCTCTTTGTGAGGTATTTTGTGACCTTTCCAGTTGTTGTAGATGTCTTGTGAGGTACATACCAAAAGGGGCTCTGTATTCTATAATAGGTCTAATGAATGATGAGTAGAGGGGAACAATGACCTCTTTTTTTCTGGATGATAAACCTTTTGTGATGAGGTGTGCCATGTAGAAGGATGTCCTGACCACTGTGGTGATGTGATTATCAAAGGAGAGACTACAGTCCACCTGTGTCCCAAGGTCTCTTATCACACTTTCGGTGTTAAGTAGACTACCGCCTATGTGGTAGTTCATGGGTACAGAGTTTTTACCAAAGGGGATGACAATGCACTTTTTGGCATTGAGCTTGAGACCATGTCTTTGACACCAGGCATCTGTCTCAGTGAGGCCCTTTTGTAGAATGTCCACATCGTTAGGAGTTTCGATTATGGCTCCTAGTTTGCAGTCATCTGTGAATTTAGTTAGCCAAAGACCTTCTGTGTTACCCTGTACTTCAGAGAAGTAGATACCAAACAGGAGATGACCCAGAACTGAACCCTGTGGTACTCCACTTGTCACTGGTCTGAAGTCTGATTTGGAGTCTGCTACTTTCACAGTGTGGGTTCTGTCAGTAAGCCAGTTGGCAACCCATCTTGTGACATAGGGATTTATACCTAGTTTAGTGAGTTTATCTATAATTCCAGAGTGGAGGATGGTGTTGAATGCCTTGGCGAGATCTAGATAGGCTGTGTGAACCACCTTACCCTCATCTATGGCTTTGGTGACTACTTCAAAGAAGTCTATAAGGTTTAGGAGACATGATCTGCCTTTTACAAACCCAAACTGTGTGGGGTCCAGAGTTTGGAGATCTCCAATGTCTTTGTTTATGAGTTACATGATGATACGTTCCATGGCCTTGCAGACCAGGCTCGTCAGGCTAATGGGGCGGTAGTTTCTGGGGTCTGTTGTGGCCCCCCCTTTGTGGAGTGGGATAACTGTCGTGGTGCACCCTTCAATGGGCACAAAGCCAGTTCATTCTATAGTTCACGTAGAAGGCAACCTGGGATGTTGTCAGGTCCCATGGATGCTGTGTTCTTGGCTTTGGAGAGTGAGGTTTTTACCTGTGCAGCCATGATTACAGGAACTTTGCATTCTTCCGGTATAAAGATGGGCCCTTTAGGGGGTGAGAGGGGGGTAAAGTTAGCAATGAACCTATCTGCCAGGATGTTGGTAATATCAGTTGGTTCTGTATATTTAGTGCCATTGTGCTGTAACTCAGAGCAGATCTGAGTGTTGCCATTGAGATTCTTGACATAGCTATAGAATGCTTTGTGGTTGTCTTTAGAATCAGTGGCAATTTTGTTTTCATAACTAGCTTTGGAGGATTTTATGAGGCATCTCAGCTTCTTACTGAGGCTGACCTGGGTGTTCCTCCAATCGTGGGATTTTACTCTTTTTTGCAACATTTTCTTTCTTCTGTTGTAGAGTTTGTTTATGGCAGAAGACCACCAGATTGGCTTCCTTTTTTTGGAGGATAGCATCTTGGTTCTGTTAGGGATAGCATGAGCCATGCACTCGTGTAAGTGCTCATAAAGTGCATTTGTGTAGGATTCAGCAGTTGTACCTCTATTGTCCATCTGCATGGGTGTTGTGAAGTTTGCCACCTCTGTCTTAAGAAGCGTGAAGTTGGCTTTGGAGAAATTTTTTACAGTTGTTTTCCTAATGGGGGGTGGGAGTGGGATGTGGATATCTAGGGTGATTAGCTTGTGGTCGGATCTGACCAACGAGGAGCTGACCTCTGGTGTGGAACACTGGTCACCCATGTTGGTGATGACCAGGTCTAGGATATTGCTGCCCCTGGTGGGGGTGTGGATAAGTTGATCCGAGGCGTTGGAATTGGTAATTTCCAGAAAACGTTGAGCAAAAGAGTTGGTACATGAGTAGTTTTACCAGTTAATGGTAGGGTAGTTGAAATCACCCATTATTAGAGTGTTGGGTTGTACCTTAATATTTTCCAGTGTATCAAGAAAAGACGAGTGGGAATCCTGGGGCATGGTGGGGGGTCTGTAGCAAGCTACAATCTGGATTGTGGTTTTTCCCAGAGTTAGTTGAACTTGGATAATCTCGGCTGCATTATGCTGAGCAACTAGCTTGGAGGTGTGGATATCCTTAATGAATATGGACACGCCTCCACCTTTAGTGTTTTGGTCCGGGCTTGGTGGCCGAAAGGTGTGGTATGAATTATAGCCTGGTAATGGAGGGGTGCTCTCTGGAGCTTTGAACCAGGTCTCTGTCACTGCACAGATGTCAATGTTCTCCATTTTAAGGAGTGCCTCGAGTGAGTGCATTTTGAGGTTTAGACTTCTAGCATTGAGTAGCATTACCCTCAGATTTTGCTTGCTTGTACCTGTTACGGTGGTGAATTTGTCATTTGAACCTTGCCTAAAAAAGGCACTATAGGGCTGGCAAGAGCCTTTGCCAGTATCCGGAATCCCAAGGGCGACAGGTGCAGGCCATCTCTGGCAAAGCAGCATGGTCTGTCGATCATGTAATCCCAGGCAGATACTGGATTCCCTTAGAATGACACCAGAAGCTTAGCCAATTGTTAAAGTCAATCATTTTGTCCTTGTACCGTGGTATCATTCTGGGTGATGGCAGGATGCTACTCAGGGCTAGGGTCATACCTGCCTGGGCTACAAGATCGGAGAGCTCCTCCATGTCTCTTTTCATGTAGTCCAGGGAGGTACATCTCAGGTCATTCACACCAACATGGACAATGACAGAGTCATATTTGTACTTGTTGTGGAGTGACCTGAGTGCATGCATTATGTGGCAGATCCTGGCACTTGACAGGCAGCTGACAGTAACGTTTTCCTTGTTTAGCCTGCTGAGTGGAACATCAGTGTGCCTGACTATAGAGTCACCTATGACTAGAGTGTTGGGTACATTATGCCTTATGGGCTGTAGTTGAGTGGCACACTGAATATGTGGGCTATGTGTCATTTGGGTTGTGTTGGGGGGTGGAGGTTGCTTGCATTTCTGCTTTGGCGATCTCTGTTGTTTGGGCAGATTTGTACTGAGAGCCTCGGTGAATGTAGGTGTGTGTTTTGTGCTTCTGTGTGTGTGTTTTGGTGGTGTAGGTTTTGAGGGACTATGTGATGAGTGTGGTGCGGTGCAAGTGTTTACCTTCTCCTCTTGACTGTCTAGGCCAGTCTTTGGTGCCACATTCACTGAGCCTGGTGATATAGCAAACATGTTGGAGGACAATATTCAATTCCAAATTTACTCCCCATCCCTTCAAAAATACCCTCAAACATAACCCCTCTAGCTATAACTAGGGAGCGTGCACTGTTTGCACTCACTAAAGCCAAGACCATTGCCTCAATGGGTCTGACAACATCCCAGGATGCTTCTTGAATAGTCTGAAATATGACTTATCACAACCCCTGCAGTCATTATTTAACTACAGTCTTAAAACAGGCCTTGTACTATGTGAATGGAGGACTGCAATGGTCACCCCCTTTCATTTGGGAGAACCTTCAACAGATCTGAAAAACTACAGACCCATTAGTCTTCTTCTTCTTCTTTTGGCTTTTCCTGGTTAGGGGTCACCACAGCAGATCACCTGTCTGCTCATGATTGGCAGTAGAGTTTTACAGTGTTGAGTTGCCAGCCCGGCGCCCAACGTTCCACAGAAGGCATACACATGCACACACTCACGCCTAGGGCCAATTTTAGAGTGTACAATCCACCTACAGCATGTCTTTGGGATGTGGGAGGAAACCGGAGCACCCGGAGGAAACTCATGTGACCACAGGGAGGACATGCAGACTCCGCACAGAAGGCACCCCAGCCGAGGATCGAACTAGAGAACCTCTTGCTGTGAGGTGACAATGCTAACCGCTGCACCACCGTGGCCACCCTACAGACCCATAGTCTGACTGGTCTTATTTGCAAAGTCATGAAAATAATTAGCATGGTAATAATCAACAAGGATGTAGGACACCTCCAGACACTGGATTCATCCCAGTTTGACTTTGTCAAAGCAAGGTCATGGTTACTAAATCTGGTGGACTTCTTTGAAAGGTCACTAAGGCAATGGATGAGGGGGAAAATTGTGCATACTGAATACCTAGATCTGGCTAAAGCATTTGACACAATATCCCCAGTCTGGCATTGTCAACAAACTTATAGAACTAAGTATAAACCCCTCTATAACATGCTGGACAGCTAGCTGGCACCGCTGATAGGGCCCAGGAGGTTAGAATCAGTGAGGCCACATCCACAAAGAGGTCAGTCACCAGTGGATTCCCCCATGGTTCTTTTCTTGGCCCACTCTTCTTTGGCATCTACTTCTCACATATCAAAGCCAATTTCAAAGGCCTTTGGCTTTCCAAGTTTACAGATGATTGCAAACTGGTAGCAGTCATTGAATTGCCTCAAAATGAGAACACCCTTCAGGAAGGTGTAATAGAGCCAAACACTTGGTGCCAAAGCCATGGCTTAAATCTCATTGCCAAGAAATGCATTATAGTACCTTTTGGGAAGTCGACAACCTCAGGTAACTATGTTTTAAATAAAATACCCTTAAATGTTGATTCACTAGTCAGGGATCTGGGAACTCTTGTAGACAGTAACCTAGCCTTCAAGCAGCAAATGTCCAAGGTAGTAAGAAAATCCTTGTATGTAGATTAACTTCTAAGTGAGGATATAGCATCTAGATCCAGAGAGGTCATCATATCACTGTACCTGGTCCTCATCAGACCAATCATGGAGTATAATGCCACCTTCGATATGTACATGATCAGATACATGTATCTACTGGAACATCCACAAAGCTTCCTTACAAAAAGAATACAAGGAGTAAACAAAATGGCCTACGCTGATCACTTCAAAGAGCTGTCTCTTTACTTGGTATCATGCAGACTTCTGAGAGGTGATCATTGCCTGGACAGAGGGCATCCCTGGAGCCTGCTTTTATGAACTTTTTGCACATCTGCAAACCAAACAGCATCAGAACTAAAGAGTTAAAATACCTAAATTATGCCAGTGGCATAAATAGGACATGTTAGAGAGACAGATATGTTTCTCAGAGAATTCTCATTCTCTGAAACAGGCTCCATGTGAAGCGAAGTTCCTCCCTATCCCTTTTTTAAGCACAACTTGGACCAATGGATGAGTAATCAGAAATTCACCCCTGGTCTGGCTCCTATGTCTCTGATGGACAGAAGTAGTCAGTAAATCACCACCAATATAAATCAAATTTGTGAGTGACATTTGGGTTGCACAACTAGGCTTATAAGGGCCCCAGTGGTCCTATGAACATATTTGATTAATTCAGTTACAATGGGAAAGATTGTATATTTAGCTAGTGTCTATATGTTGCCAGTAATCAATGAAAAATATATACTGCAAGTATTTTTTTTTCTTTTACATGGGGTTCAAGATTGAATCCAGTGAAGAGTGGAGTCTTATGCATGGACAAGGAAGATGGAGGTTTAGGATTAATAAACACAACTGTTTATGCTACTTCTTTACATTTGTATACATTTTTTGAATAAATGATAAAAATGAAAAGTGAGTAGTAAATTTACTAAAGTACAAATATAACCAGCATTGGGAAATGTTAAAAAAATAAATAAAAATAGGAAAAGTATGTTTAAATGAAGTAATGAGATGTTATCAAAAGATTATTCTTTTATGGAAAATAAAATTTGATATAATAGAAAATGAGAGGAAAGTGTGGAATAAAATATCATGGTACAATATTATTATGTTAATCACTGAGCTAAAATAGTGAATGAAAAAGTTAAAGCTATATAAGTACAAAAAGCATGGTGGAATATGCAAGTAAAATGTCAAGATCTTTATGGAGGTTAGCGATTAATACATTACCAGTAAAGGGAAAGATGACATAGAAAAAAAATCAGTGACAGAGTTTGTGTATAAAGTAGTAAAGAAGAAACTACAAAACATTTCTTTCACTGTATTAAGGGTTGCAAAATTATGGGAAAAATTGTGTAAAGAAAATTTCTCTGAAAATATAAAAGAGGTAAATGAAATGAATACGGATATGATTGCATACAGATAGTATAGCCATAAAAATAAGGAATGTGTTAGCAAAACAGATAAATATTATTTTATGGTGTGTGGACCATTTGGAATGAAAGGCTAAATTAAATCTTGTTTAACAGTGGGGTTACATCAAGGAGTAATTTTAAGAAAATTAGATGGTGGGTGTGGAAAAGGAGTAGGGTTCAAAAAGATAATGAAGACAGAAGTTTAACATCGTAATGAAAAGTAAGATATCTAGGATTGTATGACAATAACAAAAATGAATGGAAATGTGTACACTGTAGAAACTTGTAGATGTGTAAGTTTGTAAATAGTATTGTACGTAATATTTTTATTAAATAAAGAACACCTACTCTTTTTGATATGTACCATGGGATCTTTTATATCCACTTGTGCTACCACCAACTGAAGCAGATGGGATCTCAGTTTAACATCTTATCTAAATGACAGCACACTCAGGAGTTGCAGTACCCACTTATGCTGAACTGCCATGTCAGCACACAATCTATCTGGTGTGGGAATAGAACTCACAGCCTTGTGTACCAAAGGTGAGTATGTTACCTGTTGCACCACTGACACTAGACTAACGATATGTAAGGTGGAAAAGACTTCATACAATACAAAACTATAATAAAATCAATAAACATGCCAACATTCTGTAATTAAAATTAAGTAAAAAACTCAAATAACAGGTCTTGAAAAGTTACAGATAAAGTGCAAAAGATAAGTACTGAGGGACTGCTTAAAGACATCTAGGGTAAGAGACTCTTACAGCCACATGAGCAAGAGGGTCCAGAGGTGCAGTGCCTGAAATGAAAAAGTACAACGATCCAATGAGTCCAACTGCACCATAGGAATGTCCAACATGCCCAGACAGACAGAATGCAGGGGCCTGGCTGACCTGTTCAGGTAAGGGGAGGGTATTAATGTACAGGTGCCACCCAGTAAAAAACAAGTTTGCCACCTCACAACAGCATATTAAGCTACCATGAAGTACAGACTGAAAAATGCAAAACAGAAAAAAACAGCATCTACTTAACAATCACTAGAATAAAAACAAACTACAAGGACTTGCTGTTTTAATTTCCTCTCCCTATGGATGGCTTAAAAAGCCTGTCTTACTGAAGTGGGAAAAATAATGAAAAAGTAATGTAACTGCACGTGTGTGTGTGTGTGTGTGTGTGTGTTTGTGTGTGTGTCTGTGTGTGTGTGTGTGTGTGTGTGTGTGTGTGTGTGTGTGTGTGTGTGTGTGTGTGTGTGTGTGTGTGTGTGTGTGTGTGTGTGTCTGTGTGTGTCTGTGTGTGTGTGTGTGTGTGTGTGTGTGTGTGTGTGTGTGTGTGTGTGTGTGTGTGTGTGTGTGTGTGTGTGTGTGTGTGTGCGCGCATGCACATGTGTATGTTTATATGAGACGGAGAGAGAAATATAAAGAGAGTGAGAATGTATGAGTGAACGAGAAGGAAAGACAGAAAATGCATACCTCTCGACTTCTGCTTAAAGTCAGCAATAATGGATAAAGGTATAAATTCAGAGACAATTCTGAAATATGATGCTAACTCACTTAAAAAACAAAACAAGAGACTTTCCTTCAACTCACACTGAACAATAAGAAGTAAGAAATTATAATGTCTGGGTTTATCAACTGACTGTACTCTTCAGTTCTTTACCAAAACATTAAATATTTCAGAGGGTACATCAAAAAATATAAGCAAAATCAGGGACATTCTGCAAAATTAGGGACAGCTGAGAGGTATAGAGGTTTGCACTGCCTTGCACTGTATAACTTTTTTTTTCATTCAATTACAATAAGACATCCAAGTAAGAAAGAGGCTGTAATTGCTTGGTGTGTGTGTGTGTGTGTGTGTGTGTGTGTGTGTGTGTGTGTGTGTGTGTGTGTGTGTGTGTGTGTGTGTGTGTGTGTGTGTGTGTGTGTATGTGGACATTAAATACTTGCATGACTTAAAATACATCCTCCAGCAACAAATACGTATGCTACAGCAAATCTGAAACATTAGGTGGAGAAATATTTTACATCAAAATATATAAAATGTATATACCAATAAAAAAAATACAAATCAATTTAATAAAGAGCTCATTATTTAGGCACAATAATGCCCTATAAGGTAGGCATTATAGAGGAAATAATGGAACTTCCAGATGTGGAGAGGCTTTCCACCTTCGGTGCTGGGCCTCACAACACCCCTAGGCAGTTTGTTCTTACTCCAGCAATACCCACCCTATCAGGAATTGTTACTTGCTGACAGCAATCTTGCAACCTGGGAAGTTAGAGGAAACATACTTTAAACTGAAAAATCCTGCGAAAAAAAATGACAGAGATCTACTTTGAGATGACCATGCATTTCTAACTATATTATGAAGGTTTTCTTGTCTAGTCATCACTCATAAAAAACTGGGGCTTAGCTGTTAAAAGTACCTGCCATGATGTTTTCTTGGCCTTGAATGCAAATCACATAGATGATAAGATTCTTCCAAATAGCCTTTAGTGAAAATATTAGCACAAGTCTGCATAGTTTTTAGAAGAGTGTACCTCCCTGTGTAGTGAAGTACTGCATTACCATTTTCCTGTGTCTTGTTATCTGTAAAGTCCATTGTTGATGACCTGTTTGAAAATATATCAGAACCACTTGCAGCTCTCTGAAGCTGATGTGCTGTTTCTTTGAGATGGAGACCACCGGCCTTGAACATTTAGGTCCTGTATTAACATAACCTGAACATAACTCAGACTGTATGCTGTCAGCATCTGATCTTGCATGGACAAAAGGTATCCTTTGGTTGACAATAAACTGGTGGTAACAACAAAGCAATTCCTTCACTGATGTGGGAGTCAATGAAAGAATATATTCTAATGACAGAGCACTCTGACTCCAAAGATTGTGCAAATAGCAAATACATCTGCAGTTTTGTCAACTGTAGTGGACAAAGGATTTTATAAAGGTATGTGAGGGCATTCATCCCAGAGCTTTTGGGATGTTCTTTGTTATCAGCTGTTCTTGCTGAGAAATATTAAATGACCATCCTTCAAAACCAAATTAAACTAATACCTACTAAGCAGGGAGAATGACAAACAGTCCAAGCAAGATGGCTGTTTAGGCTCAGAGGTTTGGAAAAAAGATAAAAAAAAAAGTTTATTAATTAACTAGTTCCAGGTGAAGAAAACTATGAAAACTCACAAGCTGGAGAGCAAGGACAAAATGCAACATGTAAAATAGTTTAAAGCAGTCCCACTGGAAGAGCAGCTTTGTAAACTGTTCCAAATGTGGAGAGCAGTAGCTGATGATGGAGACCTAATACAAGAAGCAATAGGTAATCAAAAAAAGAAGTGAGGAAGTTCAAAGAAATAATCCAGGACTTGGAAGAGGCTAGAGCAATGTTGAAATCAGAAGTGCAGATACATAGCAAAATGCTAACAGAAACAGAAGATAAGCTACATTGGCAAACAGGAAGAATGGATTGTGTAGAAACGTATATGGAAGAAACAATATAAGGATAATAGGAGTACTAAAGCAAGTCCTGGATACAAAACTGGAAAGAATGCAGCCTAAACTGCTGAAAACAAGATTTCCCTTACCCAGATTACAAGAACCAACAACAGAAAAATCCAAATAGCTGGCAGAATGAAAGTCGCATGAGGAAGACAGCTGAGATACATATTAGCATGCCTGTACAGCTATAAACTTAAGGCAAGCCAGAACCCTTACACTGATACTCTTTAACTGCATGTTTATAAAATTGGTAGAGGATTATTGCAATTCACTGCATAAACTAAGAAAGGGGCTGACTGTCTTCTTGGGGTCATTGAAAGCCCAGTAAAATTTTCCATGGTTAGTTATTCTTCCATCTTAATTGTAGAACAGAAGGAGAATAAGTCACAGGTTCCACAGGTCCTAGTAGCTGGTTCACTTGATATGTCAGGTATATCATCACCTACTCCTGTAGGAACCTCCAGTTTATTAAACTTTTTAACTTTACGCTCCAATTGATGTCTGTGTTTTTCTTTCTGTTTTGAGAATTTAGAAGAAGGAGCAGGAGGGGCAGAAGCAGAATGGGCAGTGTGAGATGGGAGCCTTCAAATTCCTAGCTCTGCCTGCTAAAGTCTGTTATTAAATGTGGCACACTTCTCACAGTTTAGGTAGTGTGGTTCTTCTCCATAAACAAAAGAAACAGACGGTACATCATTGTTACAAGGCTTTCTTTCAAGTTTCACAGGAGCTCATCATCATCAACTCCCTTCATCTATTTTCTAAATGGGGTCAAGTGTCAACGTCAGCTGTTGCCACCTCATTTAATTCAGTGTCACTCTACTACCTTCTTTGACTAATATGCCTGACTGATGCAGGTCTTCTTTCATGCAATTTCCATCTTCCTCACCAGATTTTATTCTGCTTTCCTGCACTTGTGTTCTAGCAACAGTAATCTGTTCTCTTTGATCATCTCTACAACTGGAGCTACTTGGGCTTCTGCTCTGATGTCCTTATTTCTTCATCTGTCCTACATTCTGCATCCTACCACCTGTCTCAGGTACTTCATCTACATCACCTCTAGTTTCCTCAGCTGCTATGCATTTACTACCCAGCTTTCTGTACCATACAGTAGTGCAGGTTGCACCACTGTTTAGTATACATTGCTTTTCAGCTTCCTTGGCATTCTTGTTTTTCTTTCATGCACTACCCCAACATTCTCTGCCATTTGCCTGCTGCCGGTCTGATTCTAGCCTTGTTCTCATTCAGACTAACGTTCTCCTCAACCAACCCTCTAGGAAACTTAAGCTGATAACCTGTTCCACTGTTTTGCTGTATATCTTATTTTTCAACTTCTGATTTCTCCCCATTTCTTGTCATGGCAGATAAAGGTTTACTATCAAATGAACGAAAGTCAAAAAGCGTGAATGGTTATTTCCGAGAAGGAAAACCTCGACTCATGTTTATTAACTAGGTCGCAAGGTCGACCCAACAAGATCATCAACTTCTGTCAATATTACTAGTAGCAACTCCCATTGCCAACCATACTTCATGTCCCTGCCTTGTGTACGTCCTTCTGAATGGATGTATACATGAACGTCAATATTCCGAATGTCACTCCTACCATGGTCGAGTAGGGGGCTGTCATGCAACTGAATGTTGACATTTTGATTGTAAACCATAGATAACTTGTCTGTACTCATTCATCCCAAGTGCCTTCAGTTTTGTATTCCATTCTCCTATTATTTGCTGAAGTTCCTGTTCAGAGTCTGCTTGTAATGTCACGCTATCTACATACAGCAGTTTTGCTGATTTGTCCCCTCTAACCATTTTGCTAATGTAGTCCATCACAAGTATGAACAGCAGAGCTCAGAGATGAACCTTGATGCACTCCCACTCCCTCTGGGAACCCCTCTATTTGAACGTGTGTCATCCGGTCTTTGTACATAGCCTGCACTAATTCTACCATCATTTCTGGGACTTCAGACCATCACAGGACTGTCCAAATTTGCTTCCTTGGGACCTTACAATATACTTTCCCCAAGTGCAGGAATGCTCAGATGGCCTCTTTCCTCATCTCTTGCTTTTTACTCAATATCTGTCTTACTGTAAATGTATGGATAGTTGTGCTACACCCTAATCTGAATCTGAACTTCTTATCTCCCATTTTGCTTTCTACTACTTACTTATTCATTTATCAATCACCCCCTCCAGAACTTCTGTGTAGTATGACAGGAGTTTGATTCCTTTGTAATGCCTACAGTTGGGAAAGTCCCATTTGTTCTTTTACACTGGCACAAGTATGCTTATTCTGCAGTCATCTGGGATATGCCTTTCTCTCCATACTGCTATGAGTATGCTCAGGAGGCATTTCTCTCTTAGATCACCCACAGTGTTGATCCTAACCCCCCATCTGTGCCTGCTGATGTCCTAGATTTCCTTTTCCTTACTGCTATTCTTACTTCTTATAGGGTGGGCTATACTTTCTCTTTCAGTGTAGGTTGTGTATGGGTCAGTGACAACTTCGGTGGTGTTTTCTCATTCAGAAGCTGTTGGAAGTATTCCTTCCGTCTGCCTTTGGTGTCCTCTGAGCCAGTGAAGAGGTTTTTACTGGCATCTTTTATGAATGGTGTCTGATAACTATCACCTTTATCTTTTTTCTTTGTCTTGCAATCTGGTATTGTTTCTTTGTGCTACCTGCAAATTTACTTTCCAGAAACTGGTAAAGTGCCTCTGATGCCATGTTTTTTGATATTGTGACTGCTCCTTCTTATCTTGGTCCATCCTTTCTGTCTCTCACTTTTTTCTGCATGCCTTATTTCTTTTACCAACTTCCTTGACTTCTGCATTCCACCACCAGCTTTCCACATGTACATTATTAACATAACTAGCTCGGCTGCATATCTGTTCTATGTAATATTCACACATGTTGTTTTGAGACAATGCAATTCTTCTTCTTTGACTCCGCCTATTTCCTGTTCTTCCTGAGATGCTAAAACAATGAATATTTCCTTGAAGCCCCTGTGCTTTTGCCCCAGACAACTCCCAGGTCTTCAGCCTAATCTCAGTTAATGTTAGATTCTTTTCTGTCCACTGCTTACAGCTGATTGTGGTCACCAGTGGTTTATGCTGTGGGCTGACTGTTTCGCTGGGGGTGAGTTTGCAATCTCAGATTCTACCTCAGCACTCTTTCCTTACTAGGAGGAAGTTTACCTGAGTTGAATGTCGGCCACTCTTGTTTGTACTCTTGTGTCTGTCTCTCTTTCTGAACTACGTGTTGGCCACCATCAAGCAATTTGCAAGACAGAAGTCTATAATGGTCTCTACTTATTTATTTCCATTGCTCCACCTATAAGAACTCAGGCAGTTTTCATATCCTTATTACGTCTGTCCTGATATGAGCATTCAGGTCCCCATTTATCAACACCAATTCATATTGTCCTGCTCAATGTAGTAGGTCCTGCAACTGGCGCTGAATGCACACATTTCCTCATTATCACAACCCTGAGGTTGGCTGAGATAGGCTGAGATTCTGAATACTGCTATACCTTTATAATAGAGTCTGATTTCCATGAGTCTGTCAGTAATTTTGATGACATCTCTTATTCTCTTCATAACACTCTTCTTTACCACAATTCTCACAAAATTTCTAGTCTGTCCTCTCTCTAAGTAGCAGACACTGGATCGTAAACCAAGTGGCTTTGCTGCACTGTCCTTCCACCTCTTCTCCTGCAGGGGTGTAGCCAGGATTTTCAAATTTGTACTCACAGCTCCCAGACTGCTGCCCTTCAGAAAGCCACACCCACATTAACACTGCTGACCAAGCCACGCCCCTTCATATTGCTGATCTCTGAACAGATCACTTGCAAGTATATGCCAGGGTAGTAATTACTTACATGCTGCCTGAACATTTCATTCCAAAGGTACATCTTCCATAAGTCAAAAAACAAAATACCTTTCCAGTTACAGTAGGACAGATCAGTTTGCCCTCTCCAAGATTACCCTTCTTCCCCTTGCAGCTCCTAACTCCTGTAGTGGCGCATTAGAGCTCCAGCAGTGCTGCCGACTAAAGGACTGGCCGGTTCTAGGCAGCACGTGCTCCACAGAATTGTAGTCTGAGGTACAACATATAGAGCTCTCCCGAGGTAACACCCAATCTATGAGCCGCAGCTACCTCCCTTCCACCCGCATGGGTTACCTGGCAATCGCAGCTCACTCCTATGGCCTACACTCACACCCTTCCACCCACATGGGTTACCTGGCAATGGCTGATCACTCCTACGGCCTACACTCACACTAAGCCTTTTGGAATGGTAAATCTTACATTCCCAACAACAAATACATTTTAGCTGGGCTCAGTTTATTTATTTTTAAGCTCCAATTACACTAATAGTTCAGGAAAATAAAAATTTAATACATTGTCAATTGAGATTAACATCAAGAACACGAGTACAAAGATTACAAAACAATATAATAATACTAGAAACATATTTACATCGAAAGGGTTTGACAATCATGTAGAAAATAAGGAAAAAAAAACAGAAGATTCAAACTAATTATTATGGTAGTTTTGAAGAATAACGCTCAAAGTGGAAAAAAACACAAACAAGTTAGTGTATATATATATATATATATATATATATATATATATATATATATATATTATATATATATATATATATATATATATATATATATATATATATATATATATATATATATATATATATATATATATATATATATATATATATATATATACATATATAAATGGAACACATGATGTCACAGCAAGTTGAATATTACAGAATACATTCATACTGCCACTGACAATAAATAAAGATGTATACCCATGGGAGTCAATCAAACAAAAACTAAAGCTGTTGAAATTTACATCCTTACTACCCTGCTTACATTCTGTGAATTTCAAGCCTTTGCTGAAAGGAAATTGGTTAAAGCAAGAAAATTGCCCTAGGTCCCACAACCAGTGGGACTGTTACATGCTCTAAGGAACTTGTTTGGAGTTTTTTCTAGTCTTATGATCCAGTGATAGTCTGAACAACATTACTGGAAAGAAAAGAAATTCAAGGAAGAAATAAGTTTTGCTCAAAGTTTAATGTTCGAAGCTGACATGATACTATCCAATATCCTGAGAAGGTAACAGCTTGAAAACACAAAAAACATATCTGTGAATGCAGGCTGCCTCCCTACCCTCCCACAAAATGAAAACAATCACTTTATGTATAGCCCTATGCTGTTACATGCTGAAAAAACAAATGAAGACACTCAGGTTTGATTGAAAATGTCAAAGAAAATTACCACACCATTCTCAACCCCCTTGTAAGCTAGTGTAAGTGATCTCGTGTGCACATATCTGAGTGGTGCTGGTTTTTGATTATGTTGGGTACTGGGCATTAGTTGGGGATGGGGTCCCTCTACTAAGCTTGTTTCAAGCTTCCACTGTAGAGAATAATTTACTGCCAAGCTCTATGCATATTTAAATAGTTCCATAGACACATCTTCCCCATCAGAAATAAATGCAACACCAAATTCAAAAATAAAGCCCTATGGGCAGCATAATCAAGAAAAAATACTCACTGCATGTAAAAATAAATGTAACTTAGAAAGCTAAAAACACTCTCGCTAAACTAAACAAGGAACTCGGGACTGTGATCAAATCAACCAAAGCCTGATATGAGGTAAAAATATAAACCCAGGTGAAAGATAAACCACAAAGTATTTTTTTTAACTGTGCTAGAAATCTCAAACAATGACTGGCACTACAGTGAGCTGATAAGAAATGATATCACATACTTGGACCAGAGGATATGGCCAATCCACTGGCCAACTAATTGAGATTGAACTTCATCCACCAATCTTCCAGTATTCTCACATCAAATACCTGCATCAAATATCTCAATTTCTGAAGTTAGTACCCAAAGCCAAGAACATAATGTCTATTGCGACTGGATAACATATTAGACTGCCTACTTGTTAGTCTGAAAACTGATATGCCGAACCTTCTACAAAGGCTATTCAATACCAATCTCAAAACAGGTTTTGTGCTGGATGAATGAAAGACTGCAACAGACATTCCCTTGCATGAAGGTGAGACTTCAAAGGGCCCAACATACTCACTATTGCAGGGAAATCCTTTTTCATTGTACAACTTGTATCTAAAGATATATCATCCAGATCCAGGCATATAATTATTCCCCACTACTTGGCACTCATTAGGCCAATCATTTAGTGATTATAATACCCCTTTTGGTATGTACCTTTCCAAACACTTGTCACAAGTGAATGCCATCTAACCCTCAAACATTTAGAAATTATTCCAAAGCAAACCTTGTACTAATGACTTATACCATGCTAAAATTTCCATCCCCCAAAAAGATGTGAACTCTGCTACCACTATGCAAATTGTTTACAGAAACCCTATACCATCATGTAAGCAGCTGCAGTGAGGTAGCTGTACCCACAAGGAATAAGCTGAGAACCAACTCAAATAACAAGCCACCCTGGTGGAATCCCAATATCAACAAGTTGTATAACAAAAGGATGAAAAACATGGCCAAAACTAGGAAGTGCAATACCCAGAAAGGTATGAAACCCCTCAAACTAAATAAGCAACTCAGAAATCTTATCAAGCCCATCAAAGCCAAATTTGAGGCAGAAATATCCTCAAAGAAAAAGGATAACCACAAGGCCTTCATCAGCTTTGTTCACAACCTCAAAGGTAACACGACAGTGTGCTGAACAAATTGTAAATGGAACCACTTAAAAAGAATCAGAGGATATAGCAAACC
The DNA here is from genome assembly GCF_019279795.1 of Protopterus annectens. Lineage (NCBI taxonomy): Eukaryota > Metazoa > Chordata > Ceratodontiformes > Protopteridae > Protopterus > Protopterus annectens. The sequence goes on from NC_056729.1 coordinate 775,083,856, forward strand.
TATTGGCTGATAAATTTAATTCCAGTTTCACCTCAATACCTCTCAGGAGACGCCTCCTACCATAACTCTTCTGACTATCACTAGCAAATAGGTCTTCAATGCACTGTCCAAGGCAAAGAATACCATCTCAATGGGCCCTGATAATATCCTGGGATACCTCTTGGATAGCATGAAACATGAGCTATCAAGCACTCTAAAATCACCGTCCAACATTAGCCTGCTAATTGGCTTCATCCTTAGTGAATGGAGGACTGCAGCAGTTAATCCTTAGCACAAGGTTTGGCCTTCTACTGACCTGGATAACCACAGACCATAAGTCTGACTGGTCTTGTATGTAAAGCCATGGAAAGAATTATCATAGATATTTTAAATAAAGATATAGGGAACGTGTTTTCTTATTTACTTCTACAATGATTACAGATATTGAAATAAAATAGCACTAACACTGAGCCATTTGCTAAACAATACAATCTCACAATGAAAACAGACTTAGCATGAGCAATAAACTTCTCTGCCCTTGAAACTCACATTCACTGAAATGGCATGAAACCCACATTAAAAGAAAATGCATCTGACAGTGGAGGATCACATTTAGCTTTGAACTGTTTTTAAACCATGGGTTCCTTGCACGCATTTATAGGGTCATGCTCACATGTATGTGTTATTTGATTCACCCTCATTATAAATTATATTCCTTGTATAATACATCACCATTTGTTGGAATGGTGTTTTAAATTTGTATTTATGAACATTCTTCTAGAAAGCA